>NC_057805.1:118101088-118401088 GCF_018294505.1 Triticum aestivum
CCGCCCTCGTCGCCCCTCGCCGCCCCCGACGACGCCCGAGCCCCGCCGCCCTCGCCGCCCTCTCCCGAACCCGCCGGACCGAGGTAGCCGAAGCCGCCGTCGTGCCGTTTTTTTAAAACCGTTCGGTTTATTTTTTTCCGAAACCCTAGATTTATTTTTTATATAGATCGGTTTATTTTTCTTCTTCGGTTTAGTTAGTTAGTGAACGTTCACCGATCCGTTCGTTTTAACGAACGTGTTCGTCGGTTTGTCGCAGCTAACGAACGTCCGATTGTTTAACTGTTCGTCAGTTTTCTTTTTCGTCGGATTTTCCGCGATTATTCCAGATCGCGATTTCTGATCAGATTTTCGTTCTGGTTTATCTTTTAGCTCGTTTATCAGAATCAGGCGATTCAAGCGCCTAGAGTTTCGTCTCGAAATTCTCTTTCCGTTTAACCTATTCAAACAAGTTTTTGCTACTTCAAAATTTGACTTAGATCCAGATTAGTAAATAAAGCTTGTTTCTTTCGCCATTTGACTTTCGTTGCTTCGTTGGATTCGATTCTTTTTGCAAACCGGAGTTCTTAAGTTGAACTTTCTGGTTAGATCTTTATTTGAGTTTTACCTGTGCATTAGATGAGTGCTTATTGTTTGCTTGTTTGTTTGCGATAGAGTACCTGGAGTGCACCGCTTGCTACTTCGAATCTCTAAGTTTCACGGATCATCAGCAAGGCAAGTAACACTTTGATCATACCTCTTTTACTACCCAGTTTTATTGCATTAGACCAACCCTCAAACATTGCATGGTTAGGATCTAATTAAGCTGTGGGAATTGGGAAGTAGTTGAGGTAGTACCTATTACCTGTTTATTATCAAACCTTCGGGAGTTACTTCTACGTTTGCTTATATTGCTATGCTATGCTAGTAGACGTGGATTGGGTTTGAGTGTTACCATGACAGAAGTGAGATTGTTAATTAATGGTTAACCTTAAGGTGGAAACTAAAACTCACATCTGGGTGGATTGAGGTACCTGGGTATTCCAGGATTGCCTGTTTTCTTTTGGACCGCCACCCAGGTTCAAAGGGATCATGAGATTATTCATGCTAGAAACTTCCGTGTGCAGCCACAAGCTATTATGGGCTCTAGCATAGTTGAGTAGGTTGTGTGAGCTCTTGAAGAGGTAGACTAGCAGATGTAGGGGATGTAGGTGGTACTGTCTACCCGGAGTAGAGAGTTAAGGCTTCTGAAAGACTGTGTCTCGGTCATCCGTTTCTCAAACACCATGAAGTGCGAGAATCCCAACGGAGGAGATCGAGTCTTGTGGGGAAAAGTGCACAAACCTCTGCAGAGTGTATAAACTAATCATGGTTAGCCGTGTCCCCGGTTATGGACATCTTGAGTATCTAGTACTTGGATTATCATGTGAATCTAATCATGTTACTTTAATTAATTTTGTTTGGTTAATGATGATACTTAATTGGGATTGAGAATGCTGTCATCCATTCTCAATGTTTAACAACCACCATGATAGTTAAATAAAATTTATTCCTTTGCAGTAGGGAAAAATTGGCTTTTCGCAAAACTGTAACCATAGAGCTTAACACCAGCCATATATGCATGTAGTATAGCATTATTATGTTCATTACTCTCTATGTGTTACATTGCCAGCATATTCCATGTGCTGACCCGTTTTCGGGCTGCAACGTTTCATGTTGCAGACTTTTCAGACGACGAGTAAGGTGCCTTAGGTCGTGGTCTTATACTCAGTGATGCCGTTGGAGTTGATGGACTCACTTATCTTCTAGGTCTTCCGCTGTTATCGTATTAGATGGCCTTAAGCCATATTTGTCATACTTATATCTCTCTTGAGATACTCGTTGTAATAAGTGTGTGATTGCTACTCTGTTATAAATCCTCCATTTGTACTGTGCGTGTCAGCATTACTGATCCAGGGATGACACTGGTGCACGGTAGATCAGACTATTTGAGGTCTGATCGCTACAAAGGTGGTATCAGAGCACACGCTGACTGTAGGGCACGACCACTAAGCTTAAACCCTAGAACACTACTCTCTTCTCATTTCTGACTCCTCTCCACTTTCTACTCTTTTAGGAATGGCGGATGCAAGGAACAAGTTCATGCAACCGGATGAAGATACATCTTTTGGACGACACTTGAAGGAAGTCACTAAATACCTGAACATCGGAATACCAAGCTTCACCGGGACCTACAAAGCCACACTACCAGAAGAGGAGCGCTTGAAGATTCAAGTTCAAGTTCCAGGAAGGACGTTTACGCCAGTCACTGAGCCTATAGAGTTTTCCTTTAATGCACCAACCTGGAGTTTGGGGAAGAGCATGGCAGCCCACTACTCTATGGGACGCATTGGAGAAGTCTACCACAGGGAGCTTAAGGATACTATTTATCAGATTTGTGGACGCATAGATGAGCAATGGGAGATGATCAGCACCAAGAAGGATGGATCAATTGCAGCTTTCATCCAGGAGCAAAACCAACACATTCGTCGCCAGGAGAACCAGATGTGCACAGACATGTTAGATCTGAAGAAGGCATTGACCAAGATCACGGAGTTGGAGGAAGAACTCAAATCTACGCGCGATGGATATGAGGAGGAGATCGCCACGTTGTTGGAGAAGAATGATGACCTGATAAAGAAGATCGGAGTATTCATGGGAGACCCAGCACTAGGAGGAGAAGATGACGATTCTACTTGCCCGGATAACTACATCATCATCGACGACACCGACTCAGACCCCAGTGAAGATGACTTTGTTGATGAAGCTGGAGCAGATATCATGGAGTCTTCGACCGATCAAAAATTTCTAGTAGACCACCATAATCAGTAGTAGTATTTCCCCATGTATATAGTATAGTCCGAGCACTTTGTAATGATAGTTAGATCGATTGTATGCCTTGTTTGAATTGATTGAGTGATATTGATTGTGTTGTCTCATGTGCATATGGGTAGTGTTTTCTCTCTAGACCTCATTCTATTCTAAATTCTCATCTTTTCTAAACCTATCAGATGCCTCCAAGACGCGACACCGGATTTGTTTTCCCACCGGAGATCACTCAGTTGATTCAGCAGCAGAATGCCCTGATGCAAGTGTTAGTACAGAACCAAGGCAACAACAACAACAACAACAACCCACCACCACCACCTGTTGATCACTTAGCCCGTTTCTTGAGGTTGAATCCCCTTGATATGTATGAATGGATTTGTGGATAAGTATAAACTGCCAACCCAAGCCCTTAGGTCACCCATGTTAGTAACCTCGCCAGGAGCAGAGTATATGGCTAGTTTATGGTGTGATCGGTTACCATTAAGGATTGGTAACTACGTGTTTCCCTCGGACCTAATAGTACTGGAATCGCAAGGATTGGATGTGATATTAGGCATGGATTGGTTATCGAAGTATGGAGGGAACATTGAGTACGCCAGTATGTCGATTTTGCTTACCACCCCAGAAGGGAGAAGGATTAAGTATGTATCCCGGCATGTGCCGAAGAGGACTCAAGTAAATTCCTTAACAGGAGTTGTACAGGAAGAAGTACCAATGGTGAAGGATTACCCGGATGTATTCCCAGAAGTTGCCAAGCATGCCACCGGATAGAGACATAGAGTTTTTGATTGAGCTTTTGCCAGGCACAGGGCCAATATCTAAGAGACCGTACAGAATGACCGCAAAGGATTTGGAGGAGATTAAGAAGCAGATTAAGGAGTTACTGGATAAAGGCTATATTCGCCCAAGTTCGTCACCTTGGGGATCACCCGTACTTCTAGTGGAGAAGAAAGATGGATCGTTGAGGATTGGTTGTTGATTATCGTGGATTGAATGAAGTGACCATCAAAAATAAGTACCCACTGCCGATGATCAATGATCTGTTTGACCGATTACAAGGAGCTAAGATATTTTCCTAGATCGATCTACGATCAGGATACCATCAGTTGAAGATTCGAGAGCAGGATACACCCAAGACGGCTTTTACCACCAGGTATGGGCTATATGAGTATACCGTTATGTCATTTGGTCTGACTAACGCACCTGCCTATTTCATGAACCTGATGAACAAAGTGTTTATGGAGTTTTTGGATAAGTTCGTCGTAGTGTTCATTGATGACATTTTAGTCTACTCCAAGAATGAAGAGGAGCATAAGGAACACTTGCGTTTGGTACTTGAGAAGCTCAGAGAACATCAGTTATACGCCAAGTTTAGCAAATGTGAGTTTTGGTTGAAGGAAGTTGGATTCCTCGGACATGTCATATCCGGAGAAGGAATAGTAGTAGACCCCGCCAAAGTCGACACTGTGACAAACTGGGAATCACCCACATCAGTTGGAGAGATCCGGAGTTTTCTTGGACTTGCAGGATACTACCGGAGGTTCATTGAGAATTTCTCGAGGATTGCTAAGCCCATGACAGAGCTGTTAAAGAAGGACACCAAGTTCAGTTGGACTGAGGAATGTGAAGCTAGCTTCCAAGAGTTGAAGAAACGTTTGGTTACATCACTAGTGCTGATTCTGCCAGATCAACACAAGGATTATGAAGTATATTGCGACGCTTCACGTCGAGGACTTGGAGCAGTGCTAATGCAGGAGGGAAGAGTTTTTTCATATGCTTCACGACAACTTAAACCCCATGAGAAGAATTATGCCACCCATGATTTGGAGTTAGCAGCCGTAGTACATGCGTTGAAGACATGGAGACATTTTCTCATCGAAAATCACTGTGAGGTGTACACGGATCACAAGAGTTTGAAGTACATTTTCACGCAGAAGGAGTTGAATCTCAGGCAAAGGAGATGGTTGGAGCTCATTAAGGATTATGATATAAGATTGCATTATCACCCAGGGAAGGCTAACGTAGTAGCTGATGCGTTGAGCCGCAAGAGCCATGTTAACACCCTCATGACCGGAGTGTTCCCGAAATTATTAGCCGAGGATCTTCGCGAGCTATGTTTGGAGATAGTTCCAAGAGGCTATTTAGCAACGTTGGAGATTCAGTCTACCCTGATGGAAAAGATCAGAGCAGCTCAGAAGACAGACAAGGAGATTGACGAGATAAAGGAAAGGATGAGCAAAGGAAAAGCCAAGGGATTTCGTGAGGATGAGCACGATACCTTATGGTTTGAGGACCGCGTTTATGTGCCCAATGATCCGGAGATCAGGAAGTTGATTTGCAAGAGGCCCATGATTCACCGTATTCGATTCACCCAGGAAATACCAAGATGTATTTGGATTTGAAGGATACTTTCTGGTGGACCGGAATGAAGAAGGATATTGCGGAGTATGTAGCAGTTTGTGATGTATGTCAGAGAGTGAAGGCAGAGCATTAGAAGCCAGCAGGATTGCTACAGCCATTGCCGATACCCGAATGGAAATGGGATAAACTAGGCATGGATTTTATCACGGGATTGCCCAGGACTCGTTCAGGCTATGACTCAATATGGGTTGTAGTCGATCGTTTGACGAAAGTAGCTCATTTCATCCCAGTGAAGACCACTTACACCAGTGCTAAGTTGGCAAAGATATACATGACCAGGATCGTATGTCTGCATGGAGTTCCGAGGACCATTGTATCAGATAGAGGAACCCAGTTTACTTCGAAGTTTTGGAATCAGTTACATGAAACTTTGGGTACCAGGCTAGAGTTCAGTACAGCCTTTCACCCACAGACAGACGGACAGACCGAGAGAGTCAATCAGATTTTGGAAGATATGCTGAGAGCTTGTGCGCTAGATTATGGATCTAGTTGGGACGACAATTTGCCGTATGCAGAGTTTTCTTACAACAACAGTTATCAAACCAGTTTGAAGATGGCCCCTTTCGAAGCTTTGTACGGAAGGAGGTGCAGAACACCCTTGTTGTGGAACGAAGTTGGAGACCGCCAGTTGTTTGGACCAGACTTGATTAAGGAATCAGAACAGAAGGTGAAATTGATTCGCGATAGGCTCAAGGTAGCCCAGTCCAGGCAGAAGAGTTGTGCGGATTCTAAACGCAAGGAGACAGTTTACGAAGTCGGAGACAGAGTTTACCTATGAGTATCACCACTTCGAGGAGTGAAGCGCTTTGGAGTCAAGGAAAGTTAGCGCCACGATTTGTAGGACCATACAAAGTTTTGGAGCATATGGGAGAAGTTGCTTACAAGCTGGAATTGCCTGAAGGATTGTCAGGAGTTCATGACGTATTTCACGTTTCCCAGTTGAAGAAGTGCCACGCAGATATGGCTGAGATACCACTGAGAGATACGGTGCCATTGGAAGCGATTCAGCTGGATAGTGACTTGACCTATGAGGAGAAACCAGTTAAGATTCTTGAGTATGCCAGCCGAGTCACCCGCAGCAAGGTTATCAAGTTTTGCAAAGTTCAGTGGAGTCACCATACCGAGGACGAAGCCACCTGGGAGCGAGAGGAAGATCTACGGAAGAACCACTCTCACCTATTTTCTAGCCAACCCGAATCTCGAGGGCGAGATTCATCTTAAGGGGGTAGGTTTGTAACATCCCAAATTTTCAATTTGGAATGTTATACATTAGATCATCATTGCATAGCATATTTTATTGCATTTTGGCAAATCCTCGAAAATCCTAAGCAACTCAAGGACCCTCGGAGAGAGTTGGGGATTTTTCGCGGTTTTCATATTTGATTTTTATCAAATAATGAAACGAGGATTTTGGTTTAATTTATTTTCTCTCCGAAAAATATTTCATATTAAAATAAATGAGAGGAGAAAATATGACTTCTCCAAAATAATTGAAATATTGGAGGAAAAACATTAAAATCAAATATTTGATTTTATTCGGATTTTAATTGCAATTTTAATTGCATTAGAAAAATTGCACGTTTTCAAACTGCATTTTTGGGCCAAGAAAATGTTCATCTCGTTCTAATTAGTTTAATTAGACTGTGAATATTTGTTTTGGCATTTTTGGATGTTTATTTATTTTTCTATGATTTTTTTAGGTTCGGTGAAATTATTTTAAAAAAACTCGCGAAGCGCGCCGACTGGGCCGAAACCCAGCCGACGGCCCAGCCCAGCCCCGCGCCTCGTCTCCCACCTGGAGACCGAGACGGAGACCGCCGCCGCCCCGAGTCCCGCTCGTCGCCGCCGCCCCTTGCCCCTCCCCCAAGGCAACACCCCCCTCCTTAAATACTCCCCCGCCCCTCTCCTCACCCCGCCCCGACCCGAAGCCGCCCCACCGCCGAGAGGACCCGCCGGAGCAGGAGCCCGACGCCGCCGCCTCGGGAAGCCCCGTACGCCGCCTCCCTCGCCGCCCCCGACGACGCCCGAGCCCCGCCGCCCTCGCCGCCCTCTCCCGAACCCGCCGGAGCCCCGTCCCGACCCCGCAGGAGTTCCACCGGACCGAGGTAGCCGAAGCCGCCGCCGTGCCGGTTTTTTTTGAAACCGTTCGGTTTATTTTTTCCGAAACCCTAGATTTATTTTTTATATAGATCGGTTTATTTTTCTTCTTCGGTTTAGTTAGTTAGTGAACGTTCACCGATCCGTTCGTTTTAACGAACGTGTTCGTCGGTTTGTCGCAGCTAACGAACGTCCGATCGTTTAACTGTTCGTCAGTTTTCTTTTTCGTCGGATTTTCCGCGATTATTCCAGATCGCGATTTCTGATCAGATTTTTGTTCTGGTTTATCTTTTAGCTCGTTTATCGGAATCAGGCGATTCAAGCGCCTAGAGTTTCGTCTCGAAATTCTCTTTCCGTTTAACCTATTCAAACAAGTTTTTGCTACTGTAAAATTTGACTTAGATCCAGATTAGTAAACGAAGCTTGTTTCTTTCGCCATTTGACTTTCGTTGCTTCGTTGGATTCGATTCTTTTTGCAAACCGGAGTTCTTAAGTTGAACTTTCTGGTTAGATCTTTATTTGAGTTTTACCTGTGCATTAGATGAGTGCTTATTGTTTGCTTGTTTGTTTGCGATAGAGTACCCGGAGTGCGCCGCTTGCTACTTCGAATCTCTAAGTTTCACGGATCATCAGCAAGGCAAGTAACACTTTGATCATACCTCTTTTACTACCCAGTTTTATTGCATTAGACCAACCCTCAAACATTGCATGGTTAGGATCTAATTAAGCTGTGGGAATTGGGAAGTAGTTGAGGTAGTACCTATTACCTGTTTATTATCAAACCTTCGGGAGTTACTTCTACGTTTGCTTATATTGCTATGCTATGCTAGTAGACGTGGATTGGGTTTGAGTGTTACCATGACAGATGTGAGATTGTTAATTAATGGTTAACCTTAAGGTGGCAACTAAAACTCACATCTGGGTGGATTGAGGTACCTGGGTATTCCAGGATTGCCTGTTTTCTTTTGGACCGCCACCCAGGTTCAAAGGGATCATGAGATTATTCATGCTAGAAACTTCCGTGTGCAGCCGCAAGCTATTATGGGCTCTAGCATAGTTGAGTAGGTTGTGTGAGCTCTTGAAGAGGTAGACTAGCAGATGTAGGGGATGTAGGTGGTACTGTCTACCCGGAGTAGAGAGTTAACGCTTCTGAAAGACTGTGTCTCGGTCATCCGTTTCTCAAACACCATGAAGTGCGAGAATCCCAACGGAGGAGATCGAGTCTTGTGGGGAAAAGTGCACAAACCTCTGCAGAGTGTATAAACTAATCATGGTTAGCCGTGTCCCCGGTTATGGACATCTTGAGTATCTAGTACTTGGATTATCATGTGAATCTCATCATGTTACTTTAATTAATTTTGTTGGGTTAATGATGATACTTAATTGGGATTGAGAATGCTGTCAACCATTCTCAATGTTTAACAACCACCATGATAGTTAAATAAAATTTATTCCTTTGCAGTAGGGAAAAATTGGCTTTTCGCAAAACTGTAACCATAGAGCTTAACACAGCCATATATGCATGTAGTATAGCATTATTATGTTCATTACTCTCTATGTGTTACATTGCCAGCATATTCCATGTGCTGACCCGTTTTCGGGCTGCAACGTTTCATGTTGCAGACTTTTCAGACGACGAGTAAGGTGCCTTAGGTCGTGGTCTTATACTCAGTGATGCCGTTGGAGTTGATGGACTCACTTATCTTCCAAGTCTTCCGCTGTTATCGTATTAGATGGCCTTAAGCCATATTTGTCATACTTATATCTCTCTTGAGATACTCGTTGGAATAAGTGTGTGATTGCTAATCTGTTATAAATCCTCCATTTGTACTGTGCGTGTCAGCATTACTGATCCATGGATGACACTGGTGCACGGTAGATCGGACTATTTGAGGTCTGATCGCTACAAACACGCTAAAGTTTCAACTGTAGTTAACAAAAACTATGTTAGAACACCTAAACCTGATGAACAAATGAAGGTAGAACCTAGTATTGCTATGGTTAAAGATCTCTTGGAAGAAGATATCGATGGGCATGTTATTTACTTCTGCGAAGAAGCTGCTAGAATTGCCAAACCTGATAAAAAGGATAAACATAGACCTGTTGTTGGCATGCCTGTTGTCTTAGTTAAAATAGGAGATCACTGTTATCATGGTTTATGTGACATAGGTGCTAGTGTGAGTGCTATTCCATACACCTTATTTCAAGAAATTATGAATGACATAGCACCCGCAGAGTTAGAAGACATAGATGTTACTATTAAACTTGCTAATAGAGACATTATATCACCAATTGGGATTGTTAGAGGTGTTGAAGTCTTGTGCGGGAGCACCTCTAATGACAACACTTTCTCAAAACAATCATAATATGGTATAACAAGATGGTATCTCGCTAGCCCTTTCTGAGACCGCAAAACATAAATGCAGAGCACCTCTGAAGATCAATGACTGACTAAACATTGTAATTCAAGGTAAAAGAGATCCAGTCATAGTCATACTCAATATAAATTAATAGTAATGCATGCAAATGACAGCGGTGCTCTCTAACTGGTGCTTTTTAATAAGAGGGTGATGACTCAACATAAAAGTAAATAGATAGGCCCTTCACAAAGGGAAGCAGGGATTTGTAGAGGTGCCAGAGCTCGATTTTTAAATACAGATGAATAATATTTTGAGCGGCATACTTTCATTGTCAACATAACAACCAAGAGATCTCGATATCTTCCATGCTCACAGATTATAGGCGGTTCCCAAGCAGAATGGTAAAGTTTATACTCCCCCACCACCAACAAGCATCAATTCATGGCTTGCTCGAAACGAGTGCCTCCAACTAGCAACAGCCCTGGGGGAGTTTTGTTTGCAATTATTTCGATTTGATTTGCTTAGAGCATGGGACTGGGCATCCTGGTGACCAGCTATTTTCTCGTGAGTGAGGAGCGGAGTCCACTCCTCTTGAGAATAACCCGCCAAGCATGGGAGATACAGACAACCCTAGTTGATACATGAGCTATTCGAGCATGCAAAACATAATTTCATTTGAAGGTTTAGAGTTTGGCACATACAAATTTACTTGGAACGGCAGGTAGATACCGCATATAGGAAGGTATGGTGGACTCATATGGAGTAACTTTGGGGTTTATGGAAGTGGATGCACAAGCAGTATTCCCGCTTAGTACAAGTGAAGGCTAGAAAAATACTGGGAAGTGACCAACTAGAGAGCGACAACAGTCATGAACATGCATTAAAATTAATAAACACTGAGTGCAAGCATGAGTAGGATATAATCCACCATGAACATAAATATCTTGGAGGCTATGTTGATTTTGTTTCAACTACATGCGTGAACATGTGCCAAGTCAAGTCACTCGAATCATTCAAAGGAGGATACCACCCTATCATACCACATCACAACCATTTTAATAGCATGTTGGCACACAAGGTAAACCATTATAAACTCCTAGCTAATTAAGCATGGTATAAGCAACTATATTCTCTAATTGTCATTGCAAACACGTTTCATTCATAATAGGCTGAGTCAGGAACGATGAACTAATCATATTTACAAAAAACAAGAGAGGTCGAGTTCATACCAGCTTTTCTCATCTCAATCAACCCATCATATATCGTCATTATTGCCTTTCACTTGCACGACCGAACGGTGTAGATAATAATAATAGTGCACCTGCATTGGACTAAGCTGGAATCTGCAAGCATTTAATACAAGGGAGAAAACAAGGTAATATGGGCTCTTTGTTAAATCAACAATAATGCATATAAGAGCCACTTCAACAATTTCATTATGGTCTTCTCCTCTCGACCCCCAAAGAAAAGAAAATAAATAAAACTATTTGCACGGGAAATCTCCCAACAAGCAAAAGAAGAACAGGCAATCTTTTTGGGTTTTGTTTTTAATTATTAATACTACAAGCATGGAAAGTAAACTAGCTAGAAGCTACAACTAACTTTTTTGGTTTTCTTAAGGTTAATCAAACACACAAGAAGAAAGTGAGAAAAAGAAAATAAAATAGCATGGATATTACAATGAAAAAGTATGAGCACCGACCACTGGAATGAGTGTGTGAACATGAATGTAATGTCGGTGAGAGATACATACTCCCCCAAGCTTAGGCCTTTGGCCTAAGTTGGTCTAGGGCCATGGCTGGCCTGGCGGATATCCAAAGTTGTAGCTGGAGTCGTACTGAGAAGCAGCAGCTATTGCCTCATGAGCTGCCGCTTGGAGGTGAGCTGCCTCCGTCCTCCTCTTATACTCTTGCGCCTCCTCCCTGGTTATAATATATCTCCCTTTTGCCTGAAAGTCAAAGAAAGTAGGAGCAGGGAGAGCAACATGGAAAGTGCGGCGCCTGTCAAACATTAGTCGGTACTGGAGAGGCTATTCATTCCTCTCAATAAACTGATGGCGAACCATAGCATCATAATCTAGATAAGCAGGAGGCAATTCCATATCATTTTCATATATGGGTATCTCAAGAAAATTAGCCACACGGGTTGCATAAATCCCACCAAACAAGTCTCCACTTAAACCATTCTTATGCAACCTTCATGCAACAATGGCCGCCAAGTTATATTGTTTATCTCCTAAAACAACACTCTTGAGAACACTAAGGTCAGGAACACACATGTGACATGCCTCATCCTTACCGTTTATGCATCTACCTATAAAGAGAGCAAAGTAAGGTATAGCAGGAAAATGAATGCTCCCTATGGTAGCTTGTGTTATTTCCCTTGATTCCCCCACAGTGATACTAGCAAGAAAATCCTTAAACTCAGATTTGTGAGGATCACTCGCACTACCCCACTGCGGAAGTTTACAAGCAGTATTAAAATCCTCTAAGTCCATAGTATAAGATTTACCATAGATATCAAATAGGATGGTGTGAGAATTGCGTGAAGATGAAAATTTGAACCTTCTCACAAAGGAATCAGTTAGGTGATAATACTGAGGGCACTTATCTAGCATGAAGCCCTCGAGTTCAGCATTACGCACATATGCGTCAAATTCCTCATTAATTCCTGCTCGAACCATGAAATCTTCTGACGGCCATTCACAAGGCCGCACTTGAGCTTCTCTTGGTGGTTCATGGTCCGGCTCACGTATTGCGGGCCTGATTCCTTGCTTCCTTGAAGAACAACCTTGGTACATTTTCATAAACGTATTTCTTCCTTTGAATTTTTTTTGAAAATTTTAGTAACTTAAAATAAAAGTGAACCAAACTCAACAATATTGATAGCAACTACTCCCACAAGTGCCTAAGAACTATACCATGCATTATAACTACTTGGGACCAAATAAATTTGACATGCAAGCTCAAGAACAGGGTCACCTAAGCAACAAAAATTTGCAATGAATAAAGCACTAGAACAAAAACTAATTGGACCATTGGAGGATTCACATACCGAAGAACAATCCCCCAAGGCAGTTTTGCGAGTGGAGCTTGGAGAAAGGAGATCGAAAGTGGCAGCAAGATGAGCTAGAACACAGGTTTGAGCTGGTTGTGGATTTTTTCTAGAGGAAGAAGAAGCATGTGGGTGCAGGAATAGGTGGAGGGGGGCCACCAGGGGCCCACGAGGCAGGGGGCGCGCCCTAGAACCCTCGTGGCAAGGTGCTTGCTCCCCCTGATGTGTTCTCAGTGCCAAATATTCTCAAATATTCTAGAAAAAAATCATATTTCATTTTTGGGGCATTTGGAGAACTTTTATTTTTGGGGTTGTCGGATCTGGGGTTCCGGAAAAACCATTAAGGTTCGAACTCTGGGGTGTGCGCGAAGTTCTTTCCCTCCTACCGATCTACGCCCTGGCTCACTAAGATCTCGCGGATGGACTCGACCAACTCGCAACACAGAAAGACACGAGATTTATACTGGTTCGGGCCACCGTCGTGGTGTAATACCCTACTCCAGTGTGTGGTGGTGGATTGCCTCTTGGGCTGATGATGAACAGTACAAGGGGATGAACAACCTCCTGAGGTTGAGGTGTTCTTGTGCCTGTCGAACTTGTGTGAGTGAGGACTCATTGCTCCCTACTGTGGTGGCTAGTTCTACTTATATAGGCCCTAGTCCTCTCCCCAAATATTGAGCGGGAAGGGAGCCAACAACGGCGGGCAATTTGAAAGGGGACAACTAGTACAAGCTATCCTGACAAAAGTGGTTTTCGCCTGCAAAAGGCTCTTGCGGTGACACTGTCTTGCGCTCCATGGTGACCTCCGTCTTGCCGTCCTGCTGGTCTTGGTCTTGTTGCACTAATATGGAAACCTTTGCCTGATGCCTCAGTACTCCGCGCCTGCGCCTGCCTCCTTAGCACCAAAGAGGAAACAAGGACCCTGCACGCGCTGGCGCCCGCCTGGTGTCGATCGTCATGGCTCACGTCACGAGTGCCTCGCGAGGTTTGCCCCGCCTTGATATCTCCGCTCCTCGCGAGCCTACCTAGCTAGGCCGCTCTGGAGGAGGTCTTGTGTCGTCCACCACGCGAGGCTTGGCCCCTCGCGAAGGTCTTGAATGCCTTGTCGATAAAGATGGGCCATACGGCCTGCTAGCATAGCCACGCCGTGGGCCGTAGGCAGGCAAGTCTGGGGACCCCCGTTCCTAGAACGCCAACAGTAGCCCCCGGGCCCATGGTGCGCTCGGGCTTGGCTTCGAGGCGAAGCCAAAGATCAAGTACGGAGCACCGCAGGCCCCAAAAGCCTGCGGCCTCAGTTGACGCGTGGCAGTTGATTGGACGTGGGTGTCTCGGCTTCCCCACGCTGCCTTAGAACCCGCCTGACTATGCGGCCCCCGCAACCTACACAGTTATTCCTCCGTCACCCGCGCCTTGCTTCCCCAATCTCTCTGTTTCCTCAGAACTCTGCTTTCTCCTCTCCAATCTAACCTGCGGTTCGCCTGCTTCATCACCATGGCGCCAAAAGAGGCTGACAAGGGGAAGAAACCTCTGTCTTTGCCAAGTGCGCCTCTGTCCTTCGAGCCTGCGTTCGGCCGTCCCCGGGTGCTCAACAACGACGCAATGGACAAGGTGCGCCCTGATACGTCTCCAACGTATCTATAATTTATGAATTATTCATGCTATTATATTATCCTTCTAGGATGTTTTATATGCATTTATAAGCTATTTTATATGATTTTTGGGACTAACCTATTAACCTAGAGCCCAGTGCCAGTTTCTGTTTTTTCCTTGTTTTTTAGTTTTACAAAAAAGGAATACCAAACGGAGTCCAATTGACGTGCCAATTTTTGATGATTTTTTATGGACCAAAAGAAGACCCCGGAGCAAAAGAGTTGGGCCAGAAGAGTCCCGGGCTGCCCACGAGGGTGGGGGGCGCGCCCACCACCTGCGCGTGGGCCCCTGCCTCGTGGACAACCCGGAAACCCCCCTGACGTGAGACCTACGCCAAAAAAATCCTATAAATACTGAAACCTCCAGAAATAAACCTAGATCGGGAGTTTCGCCGCCGCAAGCCTTTGTAGCCACCAAAAACGAATCGGGACCCTGTTCCGGCACCCTGCCAGAGGGAGGATCCCTCACTAGTGGCCATCTTCATCATCCCGGTGCTCTCCATGACGAGGAGGGAGTAGTTCACCCTCGGGGCTAAGGGTATGTACCATTAGCTATGTGTTTGATCTCTCTCTCTCTCGTGTTCTTGATTTGGCACGATCTTGATGTACCGCGAGCTTTGCTATTATAGTTGGATCTTATGATGTTTCTCCACCTCTACTCTCTTGTAATGGATTGAGTTTTCCCTTTGAAGTTATCTTATCGGATTGAGTCTTTAAGGATTTGAGAACACTTGATGTATGTCTTGCATGTGCTTATCTGTGGTGACAATGGGATATTCACGTGATCTACTTGATGTATGTTTTGGTGATCAACTTGCGGGTTCAGTGACCTTGTGAACTTATGCATAGGGGTTGGCACACGTTTTCATCTTGACTCTGCGGTAGAAACTTTGGGGCACTCTTTGAAGTTCTTTGTATTGGTTGAATAGATGAATCTGAGATTGTGTGATGCATATCGTATAATCATACCCACGGGTACTTGAGGTGACATTGGAGTATCTAGGTGACATTAGGGTTTTGGTTGATTTGTATCTTAAGTGTTATTCTAGTACGAACTCTATGATAAATCGAACGGAAAGAATAGCTTCGTGTTATTTTACTACAGACTCTTGAATAGATCGATCAGAAAGGTTAACTTTGAGGTGGTTTCGTACCCTACAATAATCTCTTCGTTTGTTCTCCACTATTAGTGACTTTGGAGTGACTCTTTGTTGCATGTTGAGGGATAGTTATATGATCTATTTATGTTATCCTTGTCGAGAGAACTTGCACTTGTGAAAGTATGAACCTTAGGCCTTGTTTCAATGCATTGCAATACCGTTTATGCTCACTTTTACCACTTGTTACCTTGCTGTTTTTATATTTTCAGATTACAAAAACCTATATCTACCATCCATATTGCACTTGTATCACCATCTCTTCGCCGAACTAGTGCACCTATAGAATTTACCATTGTATTGGGTGTGTTGGGGACACAAGAGACTCTTTGTTATTTGGTTGCAGGGTTGTTTGAGAGAGACCATCTTCATCCTACACCTCCCATGGATTGATAAACCTTAGGTCATCCACTTGAGGGAAATTTGCTACTGTCCTACAAACCTCTGCACTTGGATGCCCAACAACGTCTACAAGAAAAAGGTTGCATAGTAGACATCACGCCCCATGCTTGCTTCCAGTTTCAATGAGTGGGGAGAGACGACGGCTTGGCCCGCGTCTCGTTCCCGCATTGCTCGGGCAGCCATTGAGGTCCCAATCTTCATAGATGCCCTTTGGGCTGGCCTGATTCCCCCCTTCTCCACCTTCTTCAACACGGTGCTCGAGCATTATCAGATCCACATGTTGCATCTCGACCCTCAATCCATGACTCTTCTTACCGTCTTCGCCTTTGTGTGCGAAGCCATGATTGGCGTCGTCCCTTCTGTGGCCCTCCTTCGCCATTCTTCTCACTGCAGCTGACTGGCTCTCGGCAGAGCTCGGGTTGTGTGAGCTTCCAGGCCGTGGCCGCGACAGCGGGTGCGGGGATTGACTTTGAGCTCCCTCCATCCACGAGCGAGTTTCGGACACGATGGGTGTTTGTTGACGCCGGTGTGCTTAGCCCTCTGCTCGGTGCTCCACCAGGGCCTGCTGTTCCCAACTCCAATTGGGGCCACCAGAGGCTCGCGAGCCCCCGTCTCATTCCTGTCTGGCTCAGGCTAAGGAGGCTGAAGGACCGCGGCGTGACTGCGCCTATGGTGGTGAAGGAGTTCGTCAAGCGCCAAGTCGCTCCGCTTCAGTTCCATTCTCGCCCGATGTGGACCTTGCTCAGCAGCCAGGACCACATGAGGTTTCAGGAGGAGGGACTTCCTCTTACGACGCGGCAAACGGTGCTTGTGGTCCTGACGGGTGACCCTCTGCCGGACGACATGCCCAGGAAGAGTTGTCTGTTGTACCGTTGCGAGAACAAGGATGAGTTTGCCGCGAGCATGCCCTCCTTTGATGAGTGGGGGCTGCGCCCGATCGACCTGGTGGGGCCCTGCGAGAACCCCATCGACGTGGTCCCCTTCCTCGCCGCCGGTGCTGTGCTCGCCCCAAGTGAGGGTGTAGGAGGGCAAGCTCCGACGGAGGCCGGTGGCCCAAGCGCTGAGGAGCACATGCCGCGTGGTGATCCTGGGGCGTCGGTTACTGAGGCGACGCAGCATGCGGCTCCTGAGGTTAAAGCCCCGGAGGCCTCGGGAGGTCGTGGCGAGACGGCGCCAGACTGTTCACCATAGTAGGGCACCTCTGAAGTTGTCCCTCCAAGCTCTTCTTCGGCCACGCCTCGCGTCGGCCGCCACGTCCAATGCTTTGGTCGGCTTTGCGTGGACTTTGAGGAGCTCCGCAAGAACAAAATATCCCCGAGCGGCAACAACATCTTCGGGCCGTTGAAGCGGCAAAAGTACTTCGCTATCGACGAGTAAGTACTGCACCTTGCGATTTCTTGATTGCTGCTTTCCTTCCTGACGCTAGCTCTTCAGGACCCCTTCTGCTAGGGCCATTGGGTCCCTCGTGAAGCAATCCTCGCCTTCCTCGGCACCCCCGTTGGCCTTGTGCACCCCGAGCCTGCATGCCGCGCCCGGAGCGGGGTCGGCCGAGGGGGTGCGCTCGCCTTCATGGAGCCTTGAATCTGTGGCTTCGCTGCCCTTCCTGCACGGTCTGGCTTGGAGCCTGGCGGGCGTTCCCCGGTCTCCTCCTCTTGTTATGGACAACAACTGGTTGACTTCGGCCTTCGGCTCCTCCTCAAGCAGCGGGCCGCGTCCGGCTGAAGCTTCTCGCGAGGTCGGGCCGGCGCCTGGAGCCACCAAGCCCCAGCCCCCTGCCGAGAGGCGGTGCGCCACTTGATGTCCCGCCTGCAGTCCTTGAGGTGGAGGACGAGGTGGGCCATGCGTTCGAGTCTGAGCACGGGCGAAGCATCATTTGTCATGAGCTCTTCCAGGAGGCGATGGGCGCGATGAGCCGACTTGGTGAAGAACTTGCGGGTGTCGATTCGCGCCTTGAGGCTGAAGGTGTTCGGCTGGCGGAGGAGTGGCGTAAGCTGAGGGTGGCCGTCAACCTGGGCCGCTACCAGCATGACCTTGACAATGCGAAGGCCGAGGCGTCCCTCAAGATTTCTCGTGAAGCTTGCTCCCGAGCCTTGGAGGAGGCTCGCGAGGCCAACCGCCATCGCGAGGCTGCGGAGGATCGCGCGTGGGAGCTCCAGGCCTGGAGTGTGTCCCTCGAGTAGTAGGGGAGGCGCGCAGAGCCTACCTTGCATGGTGATACGTCTCCAACGTATCTATAATTTTTGATTGTTCCATGCTATTATATTATCTGTTTTGGATGTTTATGGGCTTTATTATGCACTTTTATATTATTTTTTGGGACTAACCTATTAACCCAGAGCCCGGTGCCAGTTCCTGTTTTTTCCCTTGTTTTAGTGTTTCGAAGAAAAGGAATATCAAACGGAGTCGAAACAGAATGAAACCTTCTGGAGAAGTTATTTTTGGAAGGAAAGCAACCGGGAAGACATAGAGTCCACGTCAAGGAAGCAACGAGGAAGGCACGAGGTAGGGGGGCGCGCCCTCCACCCTTGTGGGCCCCTCGTGGCTCCCCTGACGTACTTCTTTCACCTATATATACCCATATACCCTAAAACGACCGGGGAACAGAATAGATCGGGAGTTCCGCCGCCGCAAGCCTCTCTAGCCACCAAAAACCAATCGGGACCCTGTTCCGGCACCCTGCCAGAGGGGGGAACCCTCACCGATGGCCATCTTCATCATCCCGGCGCTCTCCATGATGAGGAGGGAGTAGTTCACCCTCGGAGCTGAGGGTATGTACCAGTAGCTATGTGTTTGATCTCTCTCTCACGTGTTCTTGATTTGGCACGATCTTGATGTATCGCGAGCTTTGCTATTATAGTTGGATCTTATGTTGCTTCTCCCCCTCTACTCTCTTGTAATGGATTGAGTTTTCCCTTTGAAGTAATCTTATCGGATTGAGTCTTTAATGATTTGAGAACACTTGATGTATGTCTAGCCGTGCGTATCTGTGGTGACAATGGGATATCATGTGATTCACTTGATGTATGTTTTGGTGATCAACTTGCGGGTTCCGCCCATGAACCTATGCATAGGGGTTGGCACACGTTTCGTCTTGATTCTCCGGTAGAAACTTTGGGGCACTCTTTGAGGTTCTATGTGTTGGTTGAATAGATGAATCTGAGATTGTGTGATGCATATCGTATAATCATACCCACGGATACTTGAGGTGACATTGGAGTATCTAGGTGACATTAGGGTTTTGGTTGATTTGTGTCTTAAGGTGTTATTCTTGTACGAACTCTAGGGCTATTTGTGACACTTATAGGAATAGCCCAACGGATTGATTGGAAAGAATAACTTTGAGGTGGTTTCGTACCCTACCATAATCTCTTCGTTTGTTCTCCGCTATTAGTGACTTTGGAGTGACTCTTTGTTGCATGTTGAGGGATAGTTATGTGATCCAATTATGTTATTATTGTTGAGAGAACTTGCACTAGTGAAAGTATGAACCCTAGGCCTTGTTTCCTAGCATTGCAATACCGTTTACGCTCACTTTTACCACTTGTTACCTAGCTGTTTTTTTTTCAGATTACAAATACCTATAGCTACCATCCATATTGCACTTGTATCACCATCTCTTCGCCAAACTAGTGCACCTATACAATTTACCATTGTATTGGGTGTGTTGGGGACACAAGAGACTCTTTGTTATTTGGTTGCAGGGTTGCTTGAGAGAGATCATCTTCATCCTATGCCTCCCACGGATTGATAAACCTTAGGTCATCCACTTGAGGGAAATTTGCTACTGTCCTACAAACCTCTGCACTTGGAGGCCCAACAACGTCTACAAGAAGAAGGTTGCGTAGTAGACATCAAGCTCATTTCTGGCGCCGTTGCCGGGGAGGCTAGGTAAGCGGCACTCACACCTCGTCAACTAAGCTCTTTTCTGGTGCCGTTGCCGAGGAGGTGAGTGCTTGAAGGTATATCTTTAGATCTTGCAATCGAATCTTTTAGTTTCTTGTTTTATCACTAGTTTAGTTTATAAAAGAAAAACTACAAAAAATGGAATTGATTTTACCTCATACGCTTCATCTTTTTAATATCTTTCGTGAGTATGATGGAAAGGAAAATTGTGCCAAAGTGCTAGAAGAAGAAGTCTATAAAATGTTTGGCACTAAATATTTGAACGATGAGCATGATGGCAATGTTGTTAGTATGAATTCCTTGAATATCCATGATGCTAATGATATGGAAAGCCACAATCTTGGGGAAGCTATGTTTGATGAAGATGATATTTTTTGTCCCCCAAGCTTTGATGAGCAAATTTACTATGATGAAAGCATGCCTCCTATCTATGATGATTATTGTGATGACACATATGCTCTAAAGAATGAAACTTGTCATCTTGATCTTAATTTCCAATCATATTATAGTTATTTTGTTGAGTTTGCTCCCACTACTATTCATGAGAAGAAATTTGCTTATGTGGAGAGTAGTAAACTTTCTATGCTTGTAGATCATGAAAATAATGCTTTAGGTGCTGGTTATATTGTTGAATTCATTCATGACGCTACTGAAAATTATTATGAGAGAGGATCATATGTTTCTATCTATTGCAATAATATCAAGTTTCCTCTCTATGTGTTGAAAATCTTGAAGATTTGCTTGTTTTACCTTCCTATGCTAGTTGTTTCATGTTCCCATAAATTGTTTGCTCACAAAATCCCTATGAATAGGAAGTGGGTTAGACTTAAATGTGCTAGTCATATTCTTCATGATGCTCCCTTTATTTTTCAATTCTTATCTCTTATGTGAGCATCATTGAAATCATCATGCCTAGCTAGGGGCGTTAAACAATAGCGCTTGTTGGGAGGCAACCCAATTTTATTTTAGTTTCTTGATTTTTGGTTATGTTTAGGAATAAATAATCCATCTAGCTTCTGTTTAGATGTGGTTTTATGTTTTAATTAGTGTTTGTGCGAAGTAGAACCTTTGGGAAGACTTGGGTGAAGTCTTTATGATCATGCTGTAAAAAACAGAAACTTTAGTGCTCCCGAGATTAGCTAAAACTTTTCACTGGAGAGTGCTATTTAGTTGATTCTTTTTGCACATGATTACTAGACAAATTCCTCAGGTCCACCAATTTATTTTAGAATTTTTGGAGTTCCAGAAGTTTGCGTTAGTTACAGATTACTACAGACTGTTCTGTTTTTTGACAAATTCTGTTTTTTGTGTGTTGTTTGCTTATTTTGATGACTCTATGGCTAGTAAAATAGTTTATAAACCATAGATAAGTTGGAATACAGTAGGTTTAACACCAATATAAATAAAGAATGAGTTCATTACAGTACCTTGAAGTGGTGTTTTGTTTTCTTTCGCTAACGGAGCTTACGAGTTTTCTGTTAAGTTTTTTGTGTTGTGAGGTTTTCAAGTTTTGGGTAAAGATTCGATGGACTACAGAATAAGGAGTGGCAAGAGCCTAAGCTTGGGGATTCCCAAGGCACCCCAAGGTAATATTCAAGGACAACCAAGAGCCTAAGCTTGGGGATACCCTGGAAGGCATCCCCTCTTTCATCTTCTTTCATCGGTAACTTTACTTGGAGCTATATTTTTATTCACCACATGATATGTGTTTTGCTTGGAGCGTAATTTTCTTTTGTTAGTATTTGCTTGCTGTTATTTATATTAGTGTTTTGCATCTCTAGTTTCAATAAAAATGTCAAGGATAGCCTTTGCCATGCTTATTTTGCAAGTCTGCATGTTGCTGTTTCAAAACAGAAAGTTTACCGCTGTTGCAAAAACTCCCTAGAAAAGTCAGAATGTGATAAAATGTTTAAACCTTTTGTATATTAAGCTCTGATAAATTCACTACAGTGGGAATTTTCTTTCATAATTTTTGGAGCTAGGGAAGTATGGATCTTGCTGCATTCTTTACAGACTGTCCTGTTTAGGCAGATTACTGTTATGTTTGTATTGTTTGCATATGTTTGCTTGTTTAATGATTCTATTTGAGGATAGGAGTATTAAATATGCAGAGGCATTTAGTATGAAATGTTTAATAATAATTTTAGTGATTTGCTACAGTAGAGTATGATAAGGTTTTTGCATTGGTTTATACTAACTTATCTCACGAGTTCTTGTTGAGTTTGGTGTGGATGAAGTTTTTGAGATTTAGGGAAACCGTGATATGAGAGAAATTAAGGAGACACAAAAGCTCAAGCTTGGGGATGCCCAAGGCATCCCAAGATAATATTTCAAGGAGTCTCAAGCATCTAAGCTTGGGGATGCCCCGGTAGGCATCCCACCTTTCTTCTTCAACAATTATCGGTTAGTATCGGTTGAGCGTAAGTTTTTGCTTCTTCACATGATGAGTGCTATCCTTGAAATGTCGTTTTATTTAGCTTTGCTTGCTGTTTGAATAAAATACCAAGATCTGAAATTCTTAAATGTTAGAGAGTCTTCACATAGTTGCATAATTATTCGACTACTCATTGATCTTCATTTATATCTTTCATAGTAGTTTGTTGTTTGCTCTAGTGCTTCACTTATATCTTTTAGAGCACGGCGGTGGATTTATTTTGAAGAAATAGATGAACTCTCATGCTTCACTTATATTATTTTGAGAGTCCTAAACAGAATTGGTAATTTGCTTTGGTTATGAAACTAGTCCTAATATGATAGGCATCCAAGAGGGATATAATAAAAACTTTCATATAAAGTGCATTGAATACTATGAGAAGTTTGATTCTTTATGATTGTTTCGAGATATGAAGATGGTAATATTAGAGTCATGCTAGTGGAGTAGTTGTGAATTTGAGAAACACTTGTGTTAAAAGTTTGTGATTCCAGTAGCATGCACGTATAGTGAACCGTTATGTGATGAAGTCGGAGCATGATTTATTTATTGATTGTCTTCCTTATGAGTGGCGGTCGGGGATGAGCGATGGTATTTTCCTACCAATATATCCCCCTAGGAGCATGCGCGTAGTACTTTGTTTCGATAACTAATAGATTTTTTGCAACAAGTATATGAGTTCTTTATGACTAATGTTCAGTCCATGGATTATACGCACTTTCTTTCTTCCACCATTGCTAGCCTCTCTAATACCGCGCACCTTTCGCCGGTATCATACACCCACCACATACCTTCCTCAAAACAGCCACCATACCTACCTATTATGGCATTTCCATAGCCATTCCGAGATATATTGCCATGCCACTTTCCACCATTCCGTTTATTATGACACACTCCATCATTGTCATATTGCTTTGCATGATCATGTAGTTGACATCGTATTTGTGGCAAAGCCACCATTCATAATTCTTTCATACATGTCACTCTTGATTCATTGCATATCCCGGTACACCGCCGGAGGCATTCATATAGAGTCATATTTTGTTCTAAGTATCGAGTTGTAATTGTTGAGTTGTAAGAAAATAAAAGTGTGATGATGATCATTTTTAGAGCATTGTCCCAAGTGAGGAAAGGATGATGGAGACTATGATTCCCCCACAAGTTGGGATGAGACTCCGGACGAAAATAAAAAAATAAAAAGAAAAAGAGGCCATAAAAAAAGGAAAAGGCCCAAACAAAAAAAATGAGAGAAAAAGAGAGAAGGGACAATGTTACTATCCTTTTACCACACTTGTGCTTCAAAGTAGCACCATGATCTTCATGATATAGAGTCTCTCATTTTGTCACGTTCATATACTAGTGGGAATTTTTCATTATAGAACTTGGCTTGTATATTCCAATGATGGGCTTCCTCAAAATGCCCTAGGTCTTCGTGAGCAAGCGAGTTGGATGCACACCCACTTAGTTTCTTTTGTTGAGCTTTCATATACTTATAGCTCTAGTGCATCCGTTGCATGGCAATCCCTACTCACTCACATTGATATCTATTGATGGGCATCTCCATAGCCCGTTGATACGCCTAGTTGATGTGGCACTATCTTCTCCCTTTTTGTCTTCTCCACAACCACCATTCTATTCCACATATAGTGCTATGTCCATGGCTCACGCTCATATATTGCGTGAAGATTGAAAACGTTTGAGAACATCAAAAGTATGAAATAATTGCTTGGCTTGTCATCGGGGTTGTGCATGATTTAAATATTTTTTGTGATGAAGATAGAGCATAGCCAGACTATATGATTTTGTAGGGATAACTTTCTTTGGCCATGTTATTTTGAGAAGACATGATTGCTTTGTTAGTATGCTTGAAGTATTATTGTTTTCATATCAATATTAAACTTTTATCTTGAATCTTATGGATCTGAATATTCTTGCCACATTAAAAGAAGATTATATTGATAAATATGTTTGGTAGCATTCCACATCAAAAATTTTGTTTTTATCATTTACCTACTCGAGGACGAGCAGGAATTAAGTTTTGGGGATGCTGATACGTCTCCAACGTATCTATAATTTTTGATTGTTCCATGCTATTATATTATCTGTTTTGGATGTTTATGGGCTTTATTATGCACTTTTATATTATTTTTTGGCACTAACCTATTAACCCAGAGCCAAGTGCTAGTTCCTGTTTTTTCCCTTGTTTCAGTGTTTCGAAGAAAAGGAATATCAAACGGAGTCGAAACGGAATGAAACCTTCTGGAGAAGTTATTTTTGGAAGGAAAGCAACCGGGGAGACTTGGAGTCCATGTCAAGGAAGCAACGAGGAAGGCACGAGGTAGGGGGGCGCGCCCACCCCCCTGGGCGTGCCCTCCACCCTCGTGGGCCCCTCGTGGCTCCCCTGACATACTTCTTTCAACTATATATACCCATATACCCTAAAACGATCGGGGAACAGAATAGATCGGGAGTTCCGCCGCCGCAAGCCTCTGTAGCCACCAAAAACCAATCGGGACCCTGTTACGGCACCCTGCCGGAGGGGGGAACCCTCACCGGTGGCCATCTTCATCATCCCGACACTCTCCATGACGAGGAGGGAGTAGTTCACCCTCGGGGCTGAGGGTATGTACCAGTAGCTATGTGTTTGATCTCTCTCTCTCTCTCTCGTGTTCTTGATTTGGCACGATCTTGATGTATCGCGAGCTTCGCTATTATAGTTGGATCTTATGTTGCTTCTCCCCCTCTACTCTCTCCTAATGGATTGAGTTTTCCCTTTGAAGTAATCTTATCGGATTGAGTCTTTAATGATTTGAGAACACTTGATGTATGTCTAGCCGTGCGTATCTATGGTGACAATGGGATATCACGTGATTCACTTGATGTATGTTTTGGTGATCAACTTGCGGGTTCCGCCCATGAACCTATGCATAGGGGTTGGCACACGTTTTCGTCTTGATTCTCTGGTAGAAACTTTGGGGCACACTTTGAGGTTCTATGTGTTGGTTGAATAGATGAATCTGAGATTGTGTGATGCATATCGTATAATCATACCCACGGATACTTGAGGTGACATTGGAGTATCTAGGTGACATTAGGGTTTTGGTTGATTTGTGCCTTAAGGTGTTATTCTAGTATGAACTCTAGGGCTGTTTGTGACACTTATAGGAATAGCCCAACGGATTGATTGGAAAGAATAACTTTGATGTGGTTTCATACTCTACCATAATCTCTTCGTTTGTTCTCTGCTATTAGTGACTTTGGAGTGACTCTTTGTTGCATGTTGAGGGATAGTTATGTGATCCAATTATGTTATTATTGTTGAGAGAACTTGCACTAGTGAAAGTATGAACCCTAGGCCTTGTTTCCTAGCATTGCAATACCGTTTACGCTCACTTTTACCACTTGTTACCTTGCTGTTTTTATATTTTCAGATTACAAATACCTATATCTACCATCCATATTGCACTTGTATCACCATCTCTTCGCCAAACTAGTGCACCTATACAATTTACCATTGTATTGGGTGTGTTGGGGACATAAGAGACTCTTTGTTATTTGGTTGCAGGGTTGCTTGAGAGAGACCATCTTCATCCTACGCATCCCACGGATTGATAAACCTTAGGTCATCCACTTGAGGGAAATTTGCTACTGTCCTACAAACCTCTGCACTTGGAGGCCCAACAACGTCTACAAGAAGAAGGTTGCGTAGTAGACATCACGTCGCTGAGGGGGACGCCCACAGAGGAGGAAGAGGTCCGGAAGTCTGAGGAGGCATTGGCTCTGGAGGCCGTGGAGCGCAGCCTTGAGCTCGAGCAACTGGAGACGAGGGAGCGTCAAGTTGCTCAGGCGGAAAGATGCTGTCGGGGCTCGCGACGCCGAGGTCCAGGAGGAAATCGATCGCCAGGTGGCTCGGGTTCGCGCGGATCTTGAAGGTCGGTATGACTTGAAGTTGAAGCTCGCGGGAACGGAGGATGCGGGCAGGGCCGCCGCTCTCAGGCCCAGGTTACACGAGGCAGAGAGGCGTGGGGAGGCCACGGCTGCCGCCTTGGCCACGGCACAGGCGGACTTGGCCTCCGCCCGCGCCGAGCTGCTTCTGCTTCAGAAACGGGTTGAAGATGCCAAGGCCGTCGCGCGACAAAACAGGGAGGAGGTGCTGGAGAGGCGGATGCTAGAGCGTGTTCACGCTCCCATGCTTCAGGATCTTCGGAATAGGGCCAACACTGCCCTGGGCCATGTCTGTGATGCGAACGCTCCCCATCCTCAGGTGAATGACTACGCCAGTCACCTCCGCTTCTTCACTAGTGTGGTGACACGCTTGGAGGCCCGATCAGATGAAGCTCGGGCTCGTGGAAGAGAGGAGCCGCGGCCTGCTCGAGAGCGCTTTCTCCCGTGTTTTCAGCCACCTCCTGAACGCCAACCCCGACTACGACTTCGACACCGCCATCGCCCCCGTACCCACGGTCGTTCGGGACAACCTGGCACGATGGGTGGAGGACGACGTGGACGCGTTGATCAGGGCCTTCACTTCAGAGGACGACGCGGTGGTGGTCGCTGTAGACGGAGGCGACGTGGTCGATGATGGGGACGTCGGCGCCGATGACGGTGGCGGCAACACCGACGATGGTGACAGCGATGCAAGCGGCGCATCCGAAAACGACGCGGAGGACGCGGCGAGCGACATATCTGGCTAATTCCTGATCTCCTTACTACTTCACCCTGTATGCAAAAACTCGGGCGTGGCCCCTTAAAGATTGTGAGAGCATTTTGAGAGGGGAGCCCCTCATGTAAACAAATCATGATTTCTACTTCTTATGCTGAACCGAGGGTGCATTCTAGCCAGTCATGAGTCTGACGGCAAGTCTTGCCGCTGCGGCTTACCTCAGCTGGGGCAGGCCCTGAATCGTACTGTAAGGTCGAGAGCCGCCGCGGGGCTCCTGAAGGGTCTGCTGACTCGCCCGAGTGGGCCTCGCGAGGTTCCTGCATCGAGCGGCGCGCGTGGCGCGCGTGCTGTGCCCAGCCCCAATCGCGAGGGGCCTGCAAGGGGGAGGCGGCGAGCGTGAGCTCCAGGACAAGGCAAGAACCAGATGGCAAGAAATCGCTTGAACGAGAAAATTCACCCCCCGCACGCAATGACAAAAACTCGACTTCAACTTAAATCCAAATCCAGAAAGCAAGGCTACAGAAGAAGAGATCCAAAGCAAATGGCCGCGTCCGGCGCCTAGTCTAGTCTTCTGGTCTTCGAGTCTTCTCACCAGCGCAGAGCTAAGTGCTGCCACTAGGCGTGGGAGGGAGCCCCAGGGCCTGAGGCCGGCACCCTGAGACTCCGGGGCGTGTACATCCCCACTCATTATTACGTGAGAGTGTCACGGGCGGCGAGCTTCGCAGGCACTGGGCCTTCTTCACAGGAACCGGCCTTGCTTCATATCGCCAGACGAGGGGCCCGCCTTGCGCCACCCTCGACCACCTTTGAGCCGACCGACAACCTGGACGACACAAAGGGGGGAAAGGGGACGCCAGCGGTGCCCCCGGCGACCACGGGTCCTCTGCCGGGGGAAGGCTCGCCGGCACCTCCCCGACATAGGGCCTACCTCCGAACGATGCCTGGGTTCGCGCGACGTGGGGAGGGGCCTTGCTCCTGGCTCCCTCCGCGCGACCCCCAACGTGCTTCCCCCGGCGGAAGGGATGCTGCTGTGCCGGGGTCGTCGACCGACGTTGTGACCTGATTCACTTGCAGTCCATGGTTAGCGTAAGCCTGCCCCTGAGAGATTAGTGGTACCCTGAATTGTTATTGCCGGCACGATCATCGCGGTTCTCCGTTGGTTCCTGGAAGGCTTCAACTTCCAGCATCCCTTCTTCCCAATCCTCTCCGAGGAACGAGCCAGGGTCGTCCTCCGGCGCGTACTCTTGGTCCATCATGCGGGGCGCATAGGCTTCCGGGGCCGTCACCCCGAACACCTCGCCGTAGTGCCCCACACTCCATGTCGCCCGGCCCAGCGTGGCGTCCTGAGGATGGTAGCGCGACATCCCACTGGGACCATGGGAGGCGACGCTTGTGCCCACGCTTTGTCGTGTGCGATACGGGGGCGGTGGAGCCCCCGGCGCCGCCGGCCGTGCTGGTGTTGACGAAGCCCCCAGGCACACCCGGTGGTGCGTGGTTGCGGCGAGGCCCGCCGTGAGACCCCACAGTGGCTTGAGAAGGAAGCTGATAGCAGAAGGGCGGCGCTCCCGATGCCGCCGCATCCAGCAGCTCGGCAACGCGTTCCAGCAGTGCATCCCGGCCGCTCTCCATCAGTCAGCACCGCAGCAGCTCTCGCGCCACCGTGAGCGCTGCCCGCATGTTTGCCTGCTCCCGCCGTGAGTGTGGCGCTGTTGCTGCAGCGTGGCTTGCTGCCCTTGCAGCAGCTCGCACTTGCCATGGAGTGAGGGTGGACGCCGCCTGGCCGCGCCGCCCGCGCCCCGCAGCGTTGGACGGCGTTCGCGCCGCCTGGAGCGCGGGGTCGAGGTCTTCATGGGAAGGTGACACCGCTCGGGCTGGCCAAGCTGCCCAGCGGTCGGAGTCTGGCCTTGGATTCCCGGACATCGGGACGTGGAGCGTCGGTGGATCGGTCGGCGAGGAAGAGGCTCTGGCGCACCCCTACCTAGCGCGCCAAATGTCGGATCTGGGGTTCCGGCAAAACCCTTAAGGTTCGAACTCTGGGGTGCACGTGAAGTTCTTTCCCTCCTACCAATCTACGCCCTGGCTCACTAAGATCTCGCGGACGGACTCGACCAACTCGCAACACAGAAAGACACGAGATTTATACTGGTTCGAGCCACTGTCGTGGTGTAATACCCTACTCCAGTGTGTGGTGGTGGATTGCCTCCTGGGCTGATGATTAACAGTACAAGGGGACGAACAACCTCCTGAGGTTGAGGTGTTCTTGTGCCTGTCGAACTTGTGTGAGTGAGGACTCGCTGCCCCCTACTGTGGTGGCTAGTTCTACTTATATAGGCCCTGGTCCTCTCCCCAAATATTGAGCGGGAAGGGAGCCAACAACGGCGGGCAATTTGAAATGGGACAACTAGTACAAGCTATCCTGACAAAAGTGGTCTTCGCCTGCAAAAGGCTCTGGTGGTGATGCCGTCTTGGGCTCCATGGTGACCTCCGTCTTGCCGTCCTGCTGGTCTTTGTCTTGTTGCACTGATATGGAAACCTTTGCCTGAAGCCTCGGTACTCCGCGCCTGCGCCTGCCTCCTTAGCACCGAAGAGGAAACAAGGACCCTGCACGCGCTGGCGCCCGCCTGGTGTCGATCGTCATGGCTCACGTCACGAGTGCCTCGCGAGGTTTGCCCCGCCTTGATATCTCCGCTCCTCGCGAGCCTTCCTAGCTAGGCCACTCCGGAGGAGGTCTTGTGTCGTCTGCCTCGCAAGGCTTGGCCCCTCGCAAAGGTCTTGAATGCCTTGTCGATGAAGATATTGGCCGTACGGCCTGCTAGCATAGCCACGCCATGGGCCGCAGGCAGGCAAGTCTGGGGACCCCCGTTCCCAGAACGCCAACAAGGGTATTTTTTATTGCACGGATAATTCAGAAAACAGACATAATATACTATTTTTGCTTTATTTAATCTAAATAACAGAAAGTAAAAGGAGGGTACAGAGAGTTGTGATTTCTAACTTCATCCTTCTCATGCTCATCAAAAGGAATCCACTAACAAGGTTGATCAAGTCTTATTAACAAACTCATTCCGAATCGCATGAAACTGGAGAATTTTCGAATAGCACTAGGTTACCTCAACAGGGATATGCACATCCCCAACAATAAGAATATCATATTTCTTCTTGACAGTAGGAAGAGGAAATTCAAAACCTCCAATAGTAATAGTTGAAATTTTTCCAATAGAATTGATACTGTGGACTTGAGGTTGTTTCCTCGGAAAGTGTACCGTATGCTCATTACCATTAACATGAAAAGTGACATTGCCTTTGTTGCAATCAATAACAGCCCCTGCAGTATTCAAAAAGGGTCTACCAAGGATAATCGACATAGTATCGTCCTCGGGAATATCAAGAATAACAAAGTCCGTTAAGATAGTAACGTTTGCAACCACAACAGGCACATCCTCACAAATACCGACAGGTATAGCAGTTGATTTATCAGCCATTTGCAAAGATATTTCAGTAGGTGTCAACTTATTCAAATCAAGTCTACGATATAAAGAGAGAGGCATAACACTAACACCGGCTCCAAGATCACATAAAGCAGTTTTAACATAGTTTCTTTTAATGGAGCATGGTATAGTCGGTACTCCTGGATCTCCTAGTTTCTTAGGTATTCCACATTTAAAAGTATAATTAGCAAGCATGGTGGAAATTTCAGCTTCCGGTATCTTTCTTTTATTTGTAACTATATCTTTCATATACTTAGCATAAGGATTCATTTGAAGCATATCAGTCAAACGCATACGCAAAAAGATAGGTCTAATAATTTTAGCAAAGCGCTCAAAATCCTCATCATCCTTTTTCTTGGATGGTTTAGGAGGAAAAGGCATGGGTTTCTGGACCCATGGCTCTCTTTCTTTACCGTGCTTCCTAGCAACAAAGTATCTCTTATCATAATGTTGATTATTTGATTGTGGGTTATCAAGATCAACAGCAGGTTCAATTTCTACATCATTGTTATTACTAGGTTGAGCATCAACATGAAGATCATCATTAACATTTTCACTAGGTTCATGTTCATCACCATATTGTGTTTCAGCATCAGAAATAGAAATATCATTGGGATTCTCAGGTGTGTCAACAACAGGTTCACTAGAAGCATGCAAAGTCCTATCATTTTTCTTTTTCTTCTTTTTAGAAGGACTAGGTGCATCAACATTAGTTCTCTGAGAATCTTGCTCAATTCTCTTAGGGTGGCCCTCAGGATACAAAGGTTCTTGAGTCATTTTACCCCCTCTAGTCATAACTCTAACAACATTATCAATCTTGTTATTATTTAATTCATTGAGAAAATCATTTTGAGCTTTAAGTACTTGTTCTACTTGAGTGGTAACCATAGAAGCATGTTTACTAATGAGTTTAAGTTCACCTTTAACTCTAGACATATAATCACTCAAGTGATCAATCATATAAGCATTTTGTTTCAATTGTCTACCAACATAAGCATTGAAGTTTTCTTGTTTAACAATAAAATTATCAAACTCATCTAAGCATTGGCTAGCAGACTTATAACGAGGAATATCACCTTCATCAAATCTATAGAGAGAATTTACCTTTACTACCTATGTCGGGTTATCAAGACCATGTATTTCTTCAATAGGAGGTAAATTCTTAACATCTTCAGCTTTCATACCCTTTTCTTTCATAGATTTCTTTGCCTCTAGCATATCTTCAGGACTGAGAAATAGAATACCCCTCTTCCTCGGAGTTGGCTTAGGCGTTGGTTCAGGAAGTGTCCAATTATTTTCATTAGTCAACATATTATTCAATAGCAATTCAGCTTGATCAACAGTTCTTTCCCTGAAAACACAACCAGCACAACTATCCAGGTGGTCTCTGGAAGCATCGGTTAGTCCATTATAAAAAATATCATGTATTTCATTTTTCTTGAGAGGATGATCAGGCAAAGAATTAAGTAATTGGAGAAGCCTCCCCCAAGCTTGTGGGAGACTCTCTTCTTCAATTTGCACAAAATTATGGGCGGGGAAATATTTAGCAGAGAAGTAATAAATCATATCCTGGGGACTACGCACACAACCAGGATCAAGAGAATTAAACCATGTTTTAGCATCACCCTTTAATGAGAATGGAAATAATTTAAGGATATAATAGTAGCAAGTTTTCTCATCATTAGTGAACAGGGTGGCTATATCATTTAATTTAGTAAGATGTGGCACAACAATTTCAGATTCATAGCCATAGAAAGGATCAGATTCAACCAAAGTAATTATCTCAGGATCGACAGAGAAATCATAATCCTTATCAGAAATACAGATAGGTGAAGTAGCAAAAGCAGGGTCATATTTCATTCTAGCATTCAAAGATTTTTCTTTCGGCTTAGCTAATAATTTGTTAAGATCATTCCTATCATTGCAAGCAAGAAAGTCTCTAGCAGTTTCTTCATCCATAACATAACCCTCAGGCACAACAGGCAATTCATATCTAGGGGGAGAATGTTCATCATCACTTTCATCAATATTATCAATTTCAATAATTTCATTCTCTTTAGCCCTAGCAAGTTGTTCATCAAGAAATTCACCTAGTGGCACAGTAGTATCAAGCATAGAAGTAGTTTCATCATAAGCATCATGCATATCAGAAGTGGCATCATCAATAACATGTGACATATCAGAATTAATAGCAGAAGCAGGTTTAGGTGTCGCAAGCTTACTCAAAACAGAAGGTGAATCAAGTGCAGAGCTAGATGGCAGTTCCTTAACTCCCCTCATAGTTGAGGGATAATTTTAGGTTTTCTCGTCTTTCAAGTTCCTCATAGTGGCCAGTAGATATAAATCCCAAGTGACTTAAAGAATAGAGCTATGCTCCCCAGGAACGGCACCAGAAAATAGTCTTGATAACCCACAAGTATAGGGGATCGCAACAGTTTTCGAGGTAGATTATTCAACCCAAATTTATTGATTCGACACAAGGGGAGCCAAAGAATATTCTCAAGTATTAGCAGTTGAGTTGTCAATTCAACCACACCTGGATAACTTAGTATCTGCAGCAAAGTATTTAGTAGCAAAGTAGTATGGAAGTAATGGTAACGGTAGCAAAAGTAACAGTAGTAGTTTTGTAGTAATTGTAACAGTGGCAACGGAAAAGTAACTAAGCGGGGAACAATATGTGAAAAGCTCGTCGGCATTGGATCGGTGATGGAGAATTATGTCGGATGCGATTCCTCATGCAAAAGTTATAACATAGGGTGACACAGAACTAGCTCCAATTCATCAATGTAATGTAGGCATGTATTCCGAATATAGTCATACGTGCTTATGGAAAAGAACTTGCATCACATCTTTTGTCCTACCCTCCCGTGGTAGCGGGGTCCTATTGGAAACTAAGGGATATTAAGGCCACCTTTTAATAGAGTACCGGATCAATGCATTAGCACTTAGTGAATACATGAACTCCTCAAACTACGGTCATCACCGGGAGTGGTCCCGATTATTGTCACTTCGGGGTTGCCGGATCATAACACATAGTAGGTGAATATTGACTTGCAAGATAGGATCAAGAACTCACATATATTCATGAAAACATAATAGGTTCAGATCTGAAATCATGGCACTCGGGCCCTAGTGACAAGCATTAAGCATAGCAAAGTCATAGCAACATCAATCTCAGAACATAGTGGATACTAGGGATCAAACCCTAACAAAACTAACTCGATTACATGGTAAATCTCATCCAACCCATCACCGTCCAGCAAGCCTATGATGTAATTACTCACACACGGTAGTGAGCATCATGAAATTGGTGATGGAGGAAGGTTGATGATGGCGATGGCGATGGATTCCCCTCTCCGGAGCCCCGACCGGACTCCAGATTAGCCCTCCCGAGAGAGATTAGGGCTTGGCGGCGGCTCCGTATTGCAAAACGCGATGAATCCTTCTCTCTAATTTTTTTTCTCCCCGAACGTGAATATATAGAGTTGGAGTTGAGGTCAGTGGAGCACCAGGGGGCCCACGAGGTAGGGGGCGCGCCCAGGGGGGTAGGCGCGCCCCCACCCTCATGGACAGGGTGTGGGCCCCCTGGCCTTCTTTCGCCAGTATCTTTTATTAATTCCAAAAATATTCTCCGTGAAGTTTCAGGTCATTCCGAGAACTTTTATTTCTGCACAAAAATAACACCATGGCAATTCTGCTGAAAACAGCGTCAGTCCGAGTTAGTTCCATTCAAATCATGCAATTTAGAGTCCAAAACAAGGGAAAAAGTGTTTGGAAAAGTAGATACGATGGAGACGTATCAGACGTATGCCTTTTGGTTTATGCAATGCATCCGCTACCTTTCAAAGATGTATGACTGCTATATTCTCTGACTTTTGTGAAAAGATTGTTGAGGTTTCAATGAATGACTTCTCTGTTTATGGGAAGTCTTTTGATGATTTTTAAGTAATCTTGATCGAGTTTTGCAGAGATGCGAGCAAACAAATCTTGTCTTGAATTGGGAGAAGTGCCACTTTATGGTTAATGAAGGTATTGTGTGGGGTCATAGAATTTCCGAAAGAGGTATTGAAGTGCACAAAGCTAAGGTTGATGCAATTGAGAAAATGACATGTCCTAAAGACATCAAAGGTATTTGTAGTTTCCTAGGTCATGCTGGTTTCTATAGGAGATTTATGAAAGACTTTTCTAAAATTTCTAGGCCTCTTACAAGTCTTTTGCAAAAGGATATTCCTTTTGTTTTTTATGATGATTGTTTAGAAGCCTTTGAAACACTCAAGAAAGCCTTAATTTCTGCACCTATTGTTCAACCACCCGATTGGAACTTGCCTTTTGAAATTATGTGTGATGCTAGTGATTATGCTGTTGGTGTTGTTCTAGCTAGTACAAAGAGTTGATAAGAAACTGAATGTTATTCATTATGCTAGTAAAACTCTAGATAGTGCTCAAAGAAACTATGCAACTACTGAAAAAGAATTCTTAGCAGTAGTGTTTGCTTGTGATAAATTTAGACCTTATATTGTTGATTCAAAAGTAATTGTTCACACCGATCATGCTGCTATTAAATATCTTATGGAAAAGAAGGATGCTAAACCTAGACTTATTCGACAGGTTCTCTTGCTACAAGAATTTGATTTACATATCACTGATAGAAAAGGAGCTGAGAACCCCGTAGCCGATAACTTGTCTAGGCTTGAAAATGTGCCTCATGACCCACTACCTATTGATGATAGTTTTCCTAATGAGAAGTTAGCTGCAATAAATGTTGCTCATAATACTCCTTGGTATGCTGACTATGCTAATTACATTGTTGCTAAATATTTGCCACCTAGCTTTACTTACCAACAAAAGAAAAAATTCTTCTATGATTTAAGACACTACTTTTGGGATGACCCACATCTTTATAAAGGAGTAGATGGTATTATTAGACATTGTGTACTTGAGCATGAACAGGGACAAATCCTACGGAAATGTCACTCCGAAGCTTACGGAGGGCATCATGCTGGAGATAGAACTGCTCACAAGGTATTGTAGTTTGGATTTTATTGGCCTACTCTCTTCAAGGATGCCCGTAAGTTTGTCTTATCTTGTCATGAATGCCAAAGAATAGGTAATATCGGTATGTAAGCGTCAAGAAATGCCTATGAATTATTCACTTGTTGTTGAACCATTTGATGTTTGGTGATTTGATTACATGAGACCTTTTCCTTCCTCCAATAAGTATACACATATTTTGGTTGCTGTTGATTATGTTACTAAATGGGTAGAAGCTATTCCAACTAGTAGTGCTGATCACAACACCTCTATTAAAATGCTTAAGGAAGTTATTTTCCCAAGGTTTGGAGTCCCTAGATATTTAATGACTGATGCTCGTTCATAGTTTATTCATGGAGCTTTCCGTAAAATGCTTGCCAAGTATGATGTTAAACATAAAATTGCATCACCTTATCATCCGTAGTCTAGTGGTCAAGTTGAACTTAGCAATAGAGAAATAAAATTAATCTTGCAAAAGACTCTCAATAGGTCCCGGAAGAATTGGTCTAAGAAATTAGATGATGCACTTTTGGCTTATAGAACAACATATAAAAATCTTATGGGTACGTCTCCTTATAAAATGGTTTATGGAAAAGCTTTTCATTTGCCTCTTGAGTTAGAACATAAAGCATATTGGGCAATCAAAGAACTCAATTATGATTTCAAACTTGCCGGTGAAAAGGGGTTATTTGATATTAGCTCATTAGATGAATGGAGAACCCAAGCTTATGAAAATGCAAAATTATTCAAAGAAAAAGTTAAAAGATGGCATGACAAGAGAATCCAAAAGCGTGAGTTTAAAGTCGGAGAAGATGTTCTTTTGTACAACTCTCGTTTCAGATTCTTTGCAGGAAAACTCCTCTCAAAATGGGAAGGCCCATATGTTATCAAGGAGGTTTATCGGTCTGGAGCCATCAAAATAAATAATGCCGAAGGTACTAACCCGAAGGTTGCAATGGGCAACGAATAAAACATTATATCTCAGGTACGCCCATTAATGTTGAAAGTAATATTATCCAAACTTTGACACCGGAAGAACACATAAAAGAGTCCTTCCGAAATACTCCAGAATCGTGAAAATAAGGAGGTACGTGATACGACAATTAAACGCACTCCAAAAAATCCGCAAAATATTTTTTGTCAGATTTGGAATATTTAGAAAAATAGGAAATAAGAAACTTCCAGGAAGCGTACCCTGGTAGGGCACAAGACACCAGGGCGCGCGCCCGGGTGGGTTGTGCCCACCTGGGACACCTTCTGGACTCCGTTTTTCTACAGTTTGCTTGTTCCCCAAGATAAAAAATCTATATATACTCCCCGAACCTGTTGACCACCGTATCGCAGAGAAATCTTCTATTTTCTTTTCCTTGTCATTCTCCTAACAGATATGAAAATATGTCATCCCAAGACTCCGAGGGTGAGATCTATGTTGCTGATTTCATCACAAACCACAAGTCTTATGGGGATGTGGAGCACTATGGCTAGACTATGGAGGAAGAGGACGACTATTATCCTAGGGAGAAGCATGAGATGAGATCGGATGAGGACAAACCTCTGCTACCTCAACCTGGGGACATGCATCTGGAATTCAAGAAGTCAAGCCTCCCTAATAAAGCAAAGAGGCCTAAGGTTCAGTTTATACCTCCTCGCCTTTTGCAGGAATGTAAGCAAGACTTATGTAAGAAGGTACTGGTGCTCGAGCAGGAGGTCGGTGAATTGAAGGAGGAAAATTCCATCCTCAATTGTAAGATAAGGAAGAAGGGCAAACCCTCTACTTCAGCACCACCACCATCTTCTTCACCACCAAAGGAAAATTGAGTATCGGGTATGGGCACTCCCCTTGGCTTCCGCCAAGCTTGGGGGAGGTGCCCCGGTATCGTATCATCCCCACTATGTTTTTGCCTTTACTTATTTTAGTTCGATCTTTTGCTTTAGATGAATAAAAGTTTAGTTTGATCCTTTATTCTTTGAGAGTTTTCTTAGTGATCTATCCATGTAATCGTGTGCAAGATATATAATAAAGTTTAGTTTGAGTTTTTGCTTTCTTTACTTTCTTGTTGTAATTAAAAGAAAAGAAATAAATAAAAGGAAAGGAAATAAACAAAAGAAAGGAAATAGATAAAGAAGATCATATACTAATCTTATGGTAGGTGATGGCACCACATAAGGAAAAGTATAAGTAGAAATTTTGGTAGAGATTGACAAACATATCATTAGTCAATGATGCAAACTCATGAAAGAATTAATAAGGGAAGAGAAGATTCACATATAAATATACTATTCTAGAAATCTTTTGTGACTGTGAGCCCCATCAAAAAATTATATGCCAAAATTGTTGACGTTGGACAAGGAAGACAACTTAATGATTTATGTTTGTTCATATTCACATAGGAGTCATATTGTCATAGATCCTTTAACATGTGGTGCTTGCCCCCTATCTTTGCTAGCCAAAAATTCTGCACTAAGTAGAGATACTACTTGTGCATCAAAAAACCCTTAAACCCAAATCTTATTTTCAAGTGTCCACCATACCTACCTAGGGATTGAGAAAGATCCCTCAAGTAAGTTGTCATCGGTGCAAAAGGGCAATAAAAATTGCTTCTAAATGTGTGAGATCATTTAGTGTAAGAGAAAATTGAGCGTTGCACGAACTTGTGATGGTGAAGAATAAAAGCGACAGACTGCATGATAAAGGTCGCTATCACAAGGGGCAATGCAACATGACGTTCTTTTGCACTAAGGGGTTGAGCATACAAACAAATAAGCGCATGGCAACCTCTGCTTCCCTCTGCGAAGGGCCTATCTTTTACTTTTATGTATTTACTTTTATGCAAAGAGTTAAAGTTTTCTCTCTACTCCTTTTTATTTCCTCCTTTGGCAAGCATCATGTGGTGATGAAAGATCTAGGCACATATGTCCAGTTGAATATGGGTAGCATGAGTTATTATTGTTGACATCACCCTTGAGGTGAATACGTTGGGAGGCGAAACTATAAGCCCCTATCTTCCTATGTGTCCGTTTGAAATGTTTTGCTCATGTGTATGCGGTGAGTGTTAGCAATCATAGAAGACTATATGATGGTTGAGTATATGGACTTGCCTAAAGGCTCCGATACGTGACCCTTCCTGAAAAGATGATGAATTGTAGTTGCAAAGTTGACTGAGAACATAGTTTGTTGGTTTCTAATAGATTTTTTGCTTTATACTTCGTTTGTGTGATGAACTATTACTTATTCATGAGGAGTATATGATAAAAGTTCTATGATAAAAGCCTTATGTTTAATTTTGTTGCTGTTATAATAATGATCATGATGCTTCTATGTCCGTATTTTGTTTTTATCGACACCTCTCTCTCTAAGCATGGGGACATGTTTTTTGATTTCGGTTTTCGCTTGAGGACAAGCGAGGTCTAAGCTTGGGGGAGTTGAAACGTCCAGTTTGCATCATGTTTTCCTACTGTTATTTAGAATGTTTTTATGCATAATAATGCTTTTTGGAGTAATTCTAATGCCTTTTCTCTTATAATATGCAAGGTATACAGAAAGAGGGAAAATTCCGGTAGTTGGAAATCTAGACTTGGAAAAGCTACGTCAGGCCACCTATTCTACACAACTCCAAACAAGCTGAAACTTCACGTAGATTTTTTATCAACTATATGATGAATATTGGAGCATATAACTACCAGAGGGGGCCCACCAGGTGGGCACAACCTACTTGGGAGCTAGGGAGACCAGGCGCGCCCTGGTGGGTTGTGCTCACCAAGGCCCACCTCCGGTGCCCATCTTCTGGTATATAAGTCATTTTGACCTAGAAAAAATAAGTAGAGGATTTTCGGGACGGAGCGCCGCCGTGTCGAGGCGGAACTTGGGCAGGAGCACTTTTGCCCTCCAGTGGAGCGATTCCGCCGGGGAAACTTCCCTGCCGGAGGGGGAAATCATCATCATCATCATCACCAACAACTATCCCATCTTGGGGCGGGCTATCTTCATCAACATCTTCAGCAGCACCATCTCATCTCAAACCCTAGTTCATCTCTTGTGTTCAATCTTGTTACCGGAACTATAGATTGGTGCTTGTGGGTGACTAGTAGTGTTGATTACATCTTGTAGTTGATTACTATATGGTTTATTTGGTGAAAGATTGTATGTTTAGATCCAATATGCCATTTAATACCCCTCTAATCTTGAGCATGATTATCATTTGTGAGTAGTTACTTTTGTTCTTGAGGTCACAGGAGAAATCATGTTGCAAGTAATCATGTGAACTTGATATGTGTTCGATATTTTGATAGTATGTATGTTGTGATTCCCTTAGTGGTGTCATGTGAATGTCGACTACATGACACTTCACCATATTTGGGCCTAAGGGAATGCATTATGTAGTAGCAATTAGATGATGGGTTGCGAGAGTGACAGAATCTTAAACCCCAGTTTATGCGCTATTCCGTAAGGGACCGATTGGATCCAAAAGTTTAATGCTATGGTTAGAATTTATTTTTAATACTTTTCTCGTAGTTGCGGATGCTTGCGGGAGGTCTAATCACACTGGTGCGCATCGGTCCTAAACAAACAGTTTTTAACCCCTTTCCACGACGGCATCTGGAACCGTCGCCAAGTGAGTGTGGGCGATAAGGGGGCCCTTCCCACACGACCCAGAAACCGTCGGGGATATGCCCTCCTGGCACACACGTTCGGCAAAGTGAGGACGTGTGCGACCGGCGAGCGATCAAATATGAAAATAGGTACAGTAGAGCTAAAAAATACAATTATACGAGGAAATTGTTTCCGGTCGCAAGTACATCCCACACAGTCAGTCCCCGCTAAACGTTTCCGTTCGTATGTACATCCCACACAGTCGCTCCAAGGAAAAAGTTTCCGTTCACAGGTACGTCACACACAATTTTTCCTGTTAAATCGTTTGTGATAGCGTTGCCATTGCACACAATATTAATATTTTTATCGTTTGCGTTATTGAATGCATCACACACGGTACGTAGAAAGAAACTGTGTGGCAAAGGCTGTCCATCACACACACTTTTTATGTGATAAACATTTTTGCAAGGTGGCCTAACGCAAACAGTTTTCAAGAGAAAGTCGTGTGTGCAGTGGAGGTTGATCGCACACGTAGTGGATCCTAGAAACATTTCTGATCTCCACGTATATCGCAGACGTTTCGCTTTCGCAAACCGTGTGCAGTGTAATCCCTATTTAATCCATAATTAATCCAATTAATCCCTAATTTCAAAATCACATGTTATGAATTTGAAAGTAGGCAATCACTTATTTCATATGCAACCATGTTTATTACAAATATAGGTTCAACCACGAATCCATAATTCAATGCACAGGTACATATACTGAAGAACTAAAGAAGCACTAAGTAAAGAATGATGAACCACATTTGTACTAAAGACTATAAAGAGAGAGGCGAAAGACATTCTGGTTGCTAGAGAAGGTGAAGCGGAATGCCCATATTGTGACCTCCTCCATGCGTAAGGCGCGCACGACTCTAGGCCAACCCCTTGTGATGGCTGCCCGTCCATCCTTCACCGTCTTCATTAGGACTTCTCGATGCTCATTGTAGTCTGGATGAAATACTTTAACCTTCATTGCGTGTCCACCAATCATGTACTTTGCGAGGTAATCTTGAGTGAACTGCTTTGGGAACCACTGGGAACGAAAAAGATTCAGACATTGTTGTCTAAGAACTCATTATGGGCAGTAAAAAGAGAAGGTTGCAGAATTTGTAGTTACCATCCTACAGCTCACTGTTGTGTTGGATAGAGCATAAACAAATAATTTGCTTGCCACCATTCGTATCTTTTTGCTAATAATCCTTATCAGTTTCCTCACTTGATGCTTGTTCGTCAATATCTCATTGCCCCATACGCAAAAAGGGTCTATGGGTGGATCCTTGCCAAGGGCATATGTATCTACAAGCAACATGTCAATATTAGAAGCTAACTAGTGTCCAGGCCTAGATCTATATGCACTACATTATGGAACGACGGGGGGAGTACAAGCCGAGGGATGAAGCTAACCTCGGCGGAAAATGGTGGTAACTCCCGTTGTTGTCCTGCATAAGTAGTGGAAAGGCATGATAAGTACACCAATCTTAACATCAAACAAATATAGCAAAGGTAAACAACATCATCTCCAAATGATGGCTTGAATGTGTTGGTTTCAACATGTTGTTAAAGCAGATATAAAATGGAAGGCAATGTTACCGACAGCAGGCTTAACAGCCATCAAATATTGCAATTCAGACTGGTATTGTTGAAAATGAATAGAACGTAGGTAATGCCTAAACATCACACTGGATAAATGTGTAAAACTGAAATAAAGGGCATGTGTTAACTACACCAGGAATAACTGGAACCAAATATAGCCGTTCAAACTGGTTTTGATGTAGTCGAGCGACACAGTTCCGACTTGCACATAATGAACCAGACATTGTGAATGACTGAAATAAACAAGGCATAAATGACCAGTATAACAACCAAATATAGCCATTGAAAATTGGACAGAGTCTTACTGCAACCAACCTAACAAGCAAATACAGATAAACATGGCATATGCTTGAAAACTAGACAAATGCTCACTGCAACCAACCTAACAAGCAGATAAAGATAAACAAGGTTCCTGCTTGATAACTGGAGAAATGCTAAAAAAGCAACCTAACAACCAAATACAGATAAATAAGGCATCTGCTTGATAACTGGACAAATGCTATAAAAAAGCAACCTAACAACCAAATACAGCTAAACAAGGCATCTGCTTGATAACTGGACAAATACTCACTGCAACCAAACTAAGAACCAAATACAGATAAACAAGGCATCTGCTCGATAACTGAAAAAATGCTCACTCCAACCAACCTAACAACCAAATACAGATAAGCAAGGCATCTACTCACTATAAACAACCAAATATAGCCATTCGTGAAACTAAAGTGGACAATTCATACTTAAACATCACATAGACCTATTGAACAATACATTTTTGCATAACTGAAATAATTACACACGGCACAGTTAAAGCACCGCACGGCAAATGCTACTACAACAAAGGGTATGGGTTGGCAAGCTAGAAAAGGTAATATTTGCTGATAGAATGTTGCCTCACATTTCATGGACGGGATCGTTCCAGTTGGAAGAGCACAGACCCATGGTGCGCTCTCTGATGTCATAGATGGGTTGTTTCACCTTGGAAGAACCTTCGTGGGTGCCCTCCTCGTGGTCGTGGTGGATGAGATCTGACTTGGCAATTGAGGATCCCAAGCCACCGCCGTAGAACGTGTCCTTCAGAAGTGACAAAATGGGCTCGATGGCGTATAAAGCTCGCAAATCCTTGACCGCTTGGCGGAGGAGATCAGCGGTAGGGCCATCGAAGAGATCAACGGCGGTTGAACCAGAGGGGTTGGTGATGGACCACTTAACCTGGGACATGGCCCACGTGAAGCTATCGGTGTGGACGAGCTTGATGTCGTAGCCAGCTTTCACGAGATATAGTAATACGCTAGCCCGCTGACATGAAGCCTTCGGCATGGCAACATAGTCAATGTCTTCGCCGGCTTCCGTGGCGACGTGTTGCTCCGGGATCGACAGGTCGGGGCGAACGGCGGCCACCTTGCCAACGTCCGTCGGAGAGGCCATGATAAACCTCTTCTTGGCCGAATGCTCGTCGGGCTCCCCGGGATACGTGGTCGAGCTTAGGCTGTGACATTCTGGAGCAGGGGATGTGGATCTAGCGGGGAGGGTCACCGCAGGCCTCATCTAAAAACTCAGGGGAGTGGGGCGACAGTATGGGAATCGCTGGATAACCTAAACTTTTTTATCTAAGCTAGGAGGAACGGGTAGACCGGCAGGGTTGGCGGCGGCGGCCGCGAGCTAGGGTTCGAAGGGGGGGAGGGGGCGGGTGGTGGACTGTGGAGGGGGTGGTGTTTGAGGATACGCCGCGGCTACTGAAAATTTTAGTAATGGTGGGTGGAGATGTGGTGGACGAGGGAGGGCGACGGTTCAAATGCCTTGGCGGCTAAAATTTTACTATAAGGTCGGTGCTGGAGGAGTGTGGGCGACAGTTGAAGTACGGCGGCTACTAAAATTTGGGTAAAGGAATTGATGCGGGGTGGGAGTGCCCAAGATCGCGCACGGTCCAATAACAATATGCGTGTATGATAACAAGGAAAAGTGGCGCGGATTCGCCGATTTTTGCAACGCTCAAGGCAGGTAGTTTGTTTTTATATTTCTAGCTAGCTGGTCTATCGCACACGGTTCGTCCTAATTTCCAAATAAAATTACCCGCCTTTAGCTTCCACAGGTGGTGGTTTTACAGCGCACTTGCATTGCACACGGTTGAGCCAGTACCTCCACCCTTCGCGCTTGCGCGGTCGTGGTGATTTCAGTGCACTTGCATCGTACACGGTTGAGCCAGTACCTCCACCCTTTGCTCGCGCTTGTGCGGTCATGGTGATTTCAGCGCACTTGCATCGCACACGGTTTAGCCAGTACCTCCACCTTAATTTGCTCGCGCTTGCGCGATCATGGTGATTCACATCGCACTTGTATCGCACACAATTCCTCACGACTTTGCTTGAAAGCAGCCACGGATTCCTCCACCTCCTGCTCGCACTCGATCCGGAGCTTCCTCAAGCCACCCTTCAGTTCCTCGACGACCGCTTTCAGCGTCATCTCCGAGGCACTGTTGTGCTCATGCAGCATTTTCCAGCCGGCTGCCTCCTCCTCCTTCTCGACGACCAACTTGAGGAGCTTCGCATTGTCATCCGTGAGTTGCTCGACGAGGCCGGTCGCCTTGTCAACTGAGGCATCGCTGATCTTGAGCAGCTTCATCAAGCCGTCGACCAGCTCCTGCTGCGTAGTGACGCCAGCGAGAATGTCGTTGTCGCTGGCGAAGGACTTCAGGAACGCCGGCTCATCGCGATGGCCGATGCCGCGAATGCGCTTGTGAGAGCCATTGCGTGCCCGTGAGAGCTCGTTCGAGGGCTCCGCGGTGCGCCGGGACATCTCTGTTGCGGCCGCGGCTTCGCGGCGGGACCTCTCTAGTGCTTCCGCGGCCTTGGTCTTTGCTGCCTGGTTATATGTCCACCCTAAACTCCTCCTACCGGTCATGGCGGAACGACTTGAAAGAGAAAACCAGTTTTGTGGGTGATGAGGAGAGGAACTGTGAAGTAATTTTTTAGTGGGTAGTTTTTATAGCGCGGTGCTAAGTGTGAACACATATTAGGTTGATAGGTGTGAACAAATTTGCAATTACTTATTGCGTTCTAATCAGCAATGTGACGAGAAACAAGGTAAAAATTTATTGATGGCAGAAGGTTGACCACGTGGTTGCTCGCCGTTGAGGCGGCCGCGGCGCGCTCCGCTCTGGCGTCCCTGCGCGCGCTTTGCTCGCCGTTGAGGCAAAGTTACAATGGCAACTGTTAATAATTCTTAATAATTTTCTTACATATTCAGGATAATTTAAAATGCCACATGTGGCAAGGCCCAGAACACTCACGAACTACATATGCATACAATTATAATAAAATATAAGCTAAAAGGCTGAGCTGGCGGCCTTCCGACGATGGTCTTCTCGGACTCCATGATCAGCATAGCACCCTTGCGGCCGTTCACTCCGAGTGTCCCGACCCGCCTCCGCCTATGGAGCTGCTGGTGTTGGGAGGCTCGTGGGGCTGTTGGGCCTCTTCCAGCAGAGCTTGACAATGTGCAATCGCGCGCATGAAAACTCCCCGGAACCGCTCCATTTCCATGTCTCTGGCCTGGTAGCAAATTACGTCGATCACCTGCATCCTCAAGATATCACGTTGGCGATGTTCTACTTCATCGGGGACGTCAACTCCGCCAAGGATGTGCTTGAGCCTGGCCACCACATCATCAGGATCGAGGTTGACATGGCCGCCACGGGCAATGATGAAGCCGTAGGCTACCTTTATCTTGACTGAATCGCAGAGGTCCTTTGCCCATTCCTTGCGGGGCATCAGGCTCTCGGTGAGCACTGGTGACGGCGGCTCTTCGGGTGGGTCGTCGATCATGCCGCCGAGCAGCTCTGGATCTTTTGCACGGTGGATAGAGCATAAACAAATAATTTGCTTGCAACCATTCGTATCTTTTTGCTAATAATCCTTATCAGTTTCCTCACTTGATGCTTGTTCATCAATATCTCCTTGCCCCATACGCAAAAAGGGTCTATGGGTGGATCTTTGCCAAGAGCATATGTACCTACAAGCAACAAGTCAATATTAGAAGCTAACTAGTGTCCAGGCCTAGATCTATATGCACTACATTATGGAACGACGGGGGGAGTACAAGCCGAGGGATGAAGCTAACCTCGGTGGAAAATGGTGGCCACTCCCGTTGTTGTCTTGCATAAGTAGTGGAAAGGCATGATAAGTACACCAATCTTAACATCAAACAAATATAGCAAAGGTAAACAACATCATCTCCAAATGATGGCTTGAATGTGTTGGTTTCAACATACTGTTAAAGCAGATATAAAATGGAAGGCAATGTTACCGACAGCAAGCTTAACAGCCATCAAATATTGCAATTCAAACTGGTATTGTTGAAAATGAATAGAACGTAGGTAATGCTTAAACATCACACTGGATAAATGTGTAAAACTGAAATAAAGGGCATGTGTTAACTACACCAGGAATAACTGGAACCAAATATAGCCGTTCAAACTGGTATTGATGTAGTCGAGCGACACAGTTCCGACTTGCACATAATGAACCAGACATTGTGAATGACTGAAATAAACAAGGCATAAATGACCAGTATAACAACCAAATATAGCCATTGAGAATCGGACAGAGTCTTACTGCAACCAACCTAACAAGCAAATACAGATAAACATGGCATATGCTTGAAAACTGGACAAATGCTCACTGCAACCAACCTAACAAGCAGATAAAGATAAACAAGGCATTTGCTTGATAACTGGAGAAATGCTAAAAAAGCAACCTAACAACCAAATACAGATAAATAAGGCATCTGCTTGATAACTGGACAAATGCTATAAAAAGCAACCTAACAACCAAATACAGATAAACAAGGCATCTGCTTGATAATTGGACAAATACTCACTGCAACCAAACTAAGAACCAAATACAGATAAACAAGGCATCTGCTCGATAATTGAAAAAGTGCTCACTCCAACCAACCTAACAACCAAATACAGATAAGCAAGGCATCTACTCACTATAAACAACCAAATATAGCCATTCGTGAAACTAAAGTGGACAATTCATACTTAAACATCACATAGACCTATTGAACAATACATTTTTGCATAACTAAAATAGTTACGCACGGCACAGTTAAAGCACCGCACGACAAATGCTACTACAGCAAAGGGTATGGGTTGGCCAGCTAGAAAAGGTAATATTTGCTGATAGAATGTTGCCTCACATTTCATGGACGGGATCCTTCCAGTTGAAAGAGCACAGACCCATGGTGCGCTCTTTGATATCATAGATGGGTTGTTTCACCTTGGAAGAACCTTCGTGGGTGCCCTCCTCGTGGTCGTGGTGGATGAGATCTGACTTGGCAATTGAGGATCCCAAGCCACCGCCGTAGAACGTGTCCTTCAGAAGTGACAAAATGGGCTCGATGGCGTATAAAGCTCGCAAATCCTTGACCGCTTGGCGGAGGAGATCAGCGGTAGGGCCGTCGAAGAGATCAACGGCGGTTGAACCAGAGGGGTTGGGGATGGACCACTTAACCTGGGACATGGCCCGCGTGAAGCTATCGGTGTGGACGAGCTTGATGTCGTAGCCAGCTTTCACGAGATATAGTAATACGCTAGCCCGCTGACATGAAGCCTTCGGCATGGCAACATAGTCAATGTCTTCGCCGGCTTCCGCGGCGACGTGTTGCTCCGGGATCGACAGGTCGGGGCGAACGACGGCCACCTTGCCAACGTCCGCCGGAGAGGCCATGATAAACCTCTTCTTGGCCGAATGCTCGTCGGGCTCCCCGGGATACGTGGTCGAGCTTAGGCTGTGACATTCTGGAGCAGGGGATGTGGATCTAGCGGGGAGGGTCACCGCAGGCCTCATCTAAAAACTCAGGGGAGTGGGGCGACGGTATGGGAATCGCTGGATAACCTAAACTTTATTATCTAAGCTAGGAGGAACGGGTAGACCGGCAGGGTTGGCGGCGGCGGCCGCGAGCTAGGGTTCGAAGGGGGGGAGGGGGCGGGTGGTGGACTGTGGAGGGGGTGGTGTTTGAGGATACGCCGCAGCTACTGAAAATTTTAGTAATGGTGGGTGGAGATGTGGTGGACGAGGGAGGGCGACGGTTCAAATGCCTTGGCAGCTAAAATTTTACTATAAGGTCAGTGCTGGAGGAGTGTGGGTGACGGTTGAAGTACGGCGGCTACTAAAATTTGGGTAAAGGAATTGATGCGGGGTGGGAGTGCCCAAGATCGCGCACGGTCCAATAACAATATGCGTGTATGATAACAAGGAAAAGTGGCGCGGATTCGCCGATTTTTGCAACGCTCAAGGCAGGTAGTTTGTTTTTATATTTCTAGCTAGCTGGTCTATCGCACACGGTTCGTCCTAATTTCCAAATAAACTTACCCGCCTTTAGCTTCCACAGGTGGTGGTTTTACAGCGCACTTGCATCGCACATGGTTAAGCCAGTACCTCCACCCTTTGCTCGCGCTTGCGCGGTCGTGGTGATTTCAGCGCACTTGCATTGCACACGGTTGAGCCAGTACCTCCACCCTTTGCTCGCGCTTGCGCGGTCGTGGTGATTTCAGCGCACTTGCATCGTACACGGTTGAGCCAGTACCTCCACCCTTTGCTCGCGCTTGCGCGGTCGTGGTGATTTCAGCGCACTTGCATCGCACCCGGTTCAGCCAGTACCTCCACCTTAATTTGCTCGCGCTTGCGCGGTCATGGTGATTCACATCGCACTTGTATCGCACACAATTCCTCACGACTTTGCTTGAAAGCAGCCACGGATTCCTCCACCTCCTGCTCGCACTCGATCCGGAGGTTCCTCAAGCCACCCTTTAGTTCCTCGACGACCGCTTTCAGGGTCATCTCCGAGGCACTGCTGTGCTCATGCAGCATCTTCCAGCCGGCTGCCTCCTCCTCCTTCTCGGCGACCAACTTGAGGAGCTTCGCATTGTCATCCATGAGTTGCTCGACGAGGCCGGTCGCCTTGTCAACTGAGGCATCGCTGATCTTGAGCAGCTTCATCAAGCCGTCGACCAGCTCCTGCTGCGTAGTGACGCCAGCGAGAATGTCGTTATCACTGGCGAAGGACTTCAGGAACGCCGGCTCATCGCGATGGCCGATGCCGCGAATGCGCTTGTGAGAGCCATTGCGTGCCCATGAGAGCTCGTTCGAGGGCTCCGCGGCGCGCCGGGACATCTCTGCTGCGGCTGCGGCTTCGCGGCGGGACCTCTCTAGTGCTTCCGCGGCCTTGGTCTTTGCTGCCTGGTTATATGTCCACCCTAAACTCCTCCTACCGGTCATGGCGGAACGACTTGAAAGAGAAAACCAGTTTTGTGGGTGATGAGGAGAGGAACTGTGAAGTAATTTTTTAGTGGGTAGTTTTTATAGCTCGGTGCTATGTGTGAACACATATTAGTTTGATAGGTGTGAACAAATTTGCAATTACTTATTGTGTTGTAATCAGCAATGTGACGAGAAACAAGGTAAAAATTTATTGATGGAAGAAGGTTGACCACGTGGTTGCTCGCCGTTGAGGCGGCCGCGGCGCGCTCCGCTCTGGCGTCCCTGCGCGCGCTTTGCTCGCCGTTGAGGCAAAGTTACAATGGCAACTGTTAATAATTCTTAATAATTGTCTTACATATTCAGGATAATTTAAAATACCACATGCGGCAAGGCCCAGAACACTCACGAACTACATATGCATACAATTATAATAAAATATAAGCTAAAAGGCTGAGCTGGCGGCCTACCGACGATGGTCTTCTCGGACTCCATGATCAGCATAGCACCCTTGCGGCCGTTCACTCCGAGTGTCCCGACCCGCCTCCGCCTATGGAGCTGCTGGTGCTGGGAGGCTCGTGGGGCTGTTGGGCCTCTTCCAGCAGAGCTTGACAATGTGCAATCGCGCACATGAAAACTCCCCGGAACCGCTCCATTTCCATGTCTCTGGCCTGGTAGCAAATTCCGTCGATCACCTGCATCCTCAAGATATCACGTTGGCGATGTTCTACTTCATCGGGGACGTCAACTCCGCCAAGGATGCGCTTGAGCCTGGCCACCACATCATCAGGATCGAGGTTGACATGGCCGCCACGGGCAATGATGAAGCCATAGGCTACCTTTATCTTGACTGAATCGCAGAGGTCCTTTCCCCATTCCTTGCGGGGCATCAGGCTCTCGATGAGCACTGGTGACGGCGGCTCTTCGGGTGGGTCGTCGATCATGCCGCCGAGCAGCTCTGGATCTTTTGCACGGTGGATGGCCAACTGCTCATCACACCTCCTCTGCAAATGTGTTGATTGTGCTCCCAAGGACTGTGACGCCGATATCGCTGCCGATGGGCCATGGTTGCTGCACCGGCCGATGAAGCTCTTGCTCCCCGACCTGATTCGGCTCGTTCTCCTCGCCGAAGATGTAATGCAGGTAGGCGTCGACGTCGAAGCTTTGGTCGTTGCCTGGCATGCTTAGAATAACTAATGGTAGATGGGTGAGGACTAGATCTTCGCAGAGTGTCACGGCGGTGCGTTGCCGCGTGGGTTATATGCAGCAAGCCGTTAGCTGGTGGGGGGAAACCGGTGAGGGAATAGGTGTGGAATTTACAATTCATCCATGTGGAGCGTGGGAAGTATTCGCTGGAGCGCGGGAAGCATTCGCTGGAGCGCGGGAAGACTAAGTGGAGCACACACACAACCCGAATGCCGTATCCGGTGCCACGTGTTATTTATCACACAGTGTCAACATAAGGAAACGTATGTGTAACTTACTAATCATCGCACACGAGCACTCGCAGACGCATCGTGTGTGATATTCCTAGCGACCGCAAGCAACTAGTTTGCATTTTTTCAAAGTTTTTTGTACACACAAAATCGCACACGAACTAACTGTATTAACCGTCTGTGTTGTAATTTCTCATCGCAAACAGTTCATCCGAGTCGGCTGTTTGCCACGTATCACAGACATCTTGTTAAGTTGAACCGTTTCTGTTGCGTTCTCTAATCGAAAATAGTTCATCCGAGTGAACCGTATGCCCTATATCACACACACCTTGATCTGGCTAACCGTTTATGTTGCACTCCCTAATAGCAAACGGTTCATCGGAGCGAACTATATGCCGTATATCGCACACACATTGATATGGCTGCCCGTTTCTGTTGTTCTGCCTCATCGCAAACAGTTCGAACGGGTTAACTGTATGCCCTTCACCGCACACGCAACTAAAACCTAAACCGTGTTGGATGCACCCGTCATCGCAAACGTACATTTCTGACGGTTTTCATACAACACCGTTTGTGATTATGGCATTGCACACAGTTTCTCGAAGGGTCTCTGATCGTAGTGTCGCATTAGCAGCATCCTGCAGTAGTGTCATAAGTAGGAGGTTTGTTCAAGTAAGAACAACACCTAAGCACCGGTCCACCCACATATCAAATTATCAAAGTAGCGAACAAAAATCGAACCAACATGGTGAAAGTGACTAGATGAAATTCCCGTGCACCCTCAACAACGCTTTGCTTATCATAAGAGACCGTTTTGGCCTGTCCTTTGCATCAAAATGATTGGGCTACCTTTCTGCACTTTTGCTACTACTATCGACAGACATTACCTTGCTAAAAACCACTTGTCATTTCCTTCTGCTCCTCGTTGGATTCGATACTCTTACTTATCGAAAAGAGCTACAATTGATCCCCTATACATGTGGCATTGATCCACGCTTCAACCCGGAGGAACAGCTCGGCACCACTGCTGACTTTGGGCGGGCTCTGGCCAAGATGAAGTGCCCCAGCAACTACCTCTCAGGACTTACCAAGTATGTACCCACCAGTTCAATCTTACCAATACCAGTTGCAATTAATGGCTATGTTTTGTACTGTCGATGTATTAAGCATGTTGTAGTAAACATGCCTAACACGTTTGAGCTATTTTCCCTACCTTTTTATAGACAAGTGGGCCATTATCTGCTCTGACAGCACCTGCCCTGTGATGTTTAACTCTGCCAATTGCATTTTTATCAGTACCGATTTCAATGGCCATTAAGCGTGTTGCAATTAACAGTTGTATCCATTTTTAAAGAGTTGTATTTCAATGGCTACAAACTTACAAAACATGAATTAGGATGTTGTTAAGCCTGTTGCAATTAACAGTTGTATCCATTTTTTAATCCGTCCCCTGGCTACCGTGCTACTCTTTCAAAATGAAGATATCACTACAGATGCTGCCGTTTTATTACCATTTGCTATTTTTGGTGGATGTTAACCCTGTTGTAGTTAACATTAGCTTTCCATGTACTTACACAGGGCTACAATGGGCGATGCTATTGTTTGCCGTCGAGGTTAGCTGCATCCCATGTCTTATACACCATCTATTCCTAAATATAAGTATTTTTAGAGATTCCAATATAGACTACATAAGGAGCAAAATGAGTGAATCTAGATTCTAATCTAAACTATATCTATAATTCTATATACATCCGTATGTAGTTCATATTGAAATCTCAAAAAAACTTGTACTTAGGAACATAGGTAGTTGTATTTTACATCATTTGTGCAATCTCAGTTTAGCTTCTAACATTTACTGGTTGCTTGTAGGTACATATATGAGGGGTACTGATCCACGCTTCGATCCCTTTTGCGTATGGGGCAATGAGATATTCATGAACAAGCGTCAAGTGAGGAAACTAAGAAAGATTGTTAGGCGAAAGAAATGGGTGATTGGAATTAAGCTCTTTATTTACACTTTGTCGAAGACAACAATGAACTTTAGGATGGTAAGTAATGTGTTGCCTTTTCCCCCTGCCCACAACAAGTTACTCTATTAGACCTCAGTACCTGATATTTTTCCCTTTTCAATGGTTTTCGAAGCTATTTACTGATGATTACCTTGCAAACTACATGACCGGAGTGGATGCAACTAAGGCTAAAGTATATAATTCATGCTACCATGATAATGCTCTAGAAGTCTTCCTGAAGGTGGTGAAGGACGGGCGGGCGATCGTCACAAGGGGTTGGACAAAAGTGGTTCGTGCCTATGGCATGGAGGAAGGCACATTATGGGCATTCCGCTTCTTCAACACCGTCGGCAGTCAAAATGATTTACACTTGTCTCTTCACCTTTACCGCCTTTAAATACTGTGGTTCATCATAGTTAATTGCTGCCTAAACCTGTAATTACTGAACATATTGTACTGGCAATTTTATTTATGGATTCACTGTTGAACCATTGTGCTGAGAATTTGAATTGCATATTTCGTATTTCAGAATTTCCAATTAGAATAATAAATTACAGGCAAAAATAAAAATAGAACAGACGGTCATGGACCTTTGCAAATGATTCTAGCAGTAAAAGCACTTGCGATGGATAGCCCAATGCCACACAGTTTTCTACATCAAATTGTGTGTGATGTAGTTAATGAAAGAAAACAGTTAACCAAGGCAGAGCGTGTGTGATAGTTACACCTTTCACACACGAGCGTATACATAAAACCGTGTGGGATGTACATCCGAACGGAAACGTTTTCCCTGGATTGACTGTGTGGGATGTACATAAGAACGGAAACGTATTCCTTGGATTGACTGGGTGTGATCTACATACGAACGGAAATGTTTTTCTGGGATTCACCATGTGGGATGTACATACCTACGAAAATGATTTTCTCGGATTACCGTGTGGGATGTACATACCTACGGAAATGATTGGGTTTCGATGGCTCGCCCGATCGCACACGGCCCCAGCCTGGGTCCCAGGAGGTCCTATCCCCGACGATTTCTGGGTCATGTGGGAAGGACACCCTATCGCACACACTCACGTGGCGACGGTTCCAAATGCCGTCGCGAAAAGGGGTAAAAAACTATTTGTTTAGGACCGACGCGTACCAGTGAAAGAATTAATAAGGGAACAGAAGATTCACATGCAAATACACTATCATGGACATCTTTTGTGATTGTGAGCCCCCATCAAAATATTATATGCCAAAATTGTTGACGTTGGACAAGGAAGACAGCATAATGATTTATGTTTTATCATATTCATATAGAAGGTATATTGTCATAGATCCTTTAACATGTGGTGCTTGCCCCCCTATCTTTGCTAGCCAAAAATTCCGCACTAAGTAGAGATAATACTTGTGCATCCAAAAACCCTTAAACCCAAATCTTGTTTTGAGAGTCCACCATACCTACCTATGGATTGAGTAAGATCCTTCAAGTTAGTTTTCATCAGCGCAATAAGGCAATAAAAATTGCTTATAAAAGTGTTGGATCATTTAGGGAAAGAGAAAATTGAGCATTGTACGAACTTGTGATGGCAAAGAATAAAAGCAATAGACTGTATAATAAAGGTTGCTATCATAAGGGGTAATATAACGTGATGTTCTTTTGCACTAAGAGATTGAGCATGCAAATAAAAAGCGCATGGCAACCTCTGCTTCCCTCTGCGAAGGGCCTATCTTTTACTTTTATGTATTTACTTTTATGCAAGAGTCAAAGTATTTCTCTCTATTCCTTTTTATTTTCTCTTTTGGCAAGCATCATGTGGTGAGGAAAGACCTAGGCACATATATCCAGTTGGATATGGGTAGCATGAATTTTTATTGTTGACATAACCCTTGAGGTGAATATGTTGGGAGGCGAAACTATAAGCCCCTATCTTTCTATGTGTTCGGTTGAAACTTTTTGCTCATGTGTATGAGGTGAGTGTTAGCAATTATAGAAGACTATAAGATGGTTGAGTACGTGGACTTGCCAAAAAGGCTCCGATACGTGACCCTTCCTAAAAAGATGATGAATTGTAGTTGCAAAGTTGACTGAGAACATAGTTTGTTTGTTTTCATTAGAGTTTATGCTTTATACTTTTATGTTGTGATGAATTGTTACCAATTCATGGGAAGTTTATGATAAAATTTCTATGATAAAGTTTTATGTTAAAGTTAGTTGCTGTTATAATAAGATACATGATGCTTCTATGTCCATATTTTGTTTTTATCGACACCTCTCTCTCTTTCTCTAAGCATGTGGACATGTTTTATGATTTCGGTTTTCGCTTGAGGACAAGCGAGGTCTAAGCTTGGGGGAGTTGATGCGTCCATTTTGCATTATGTTTTATTGCTGTTATTTATATTGTTTTTATGTACAATAATGCTTTTTGGAGTAAGTCTAATGCCTTTTCTCTCATAATATGCAAGGTTCACACAAAGAGGGAGAATACTGGCAGCTGGAATTCTGGACCTGAAAAAGCTACATCAGGCTACCTATTCTGCACAACTCCAAATGAGCTGAAACTTCACGGAGAATTGTTATGGAATATATAAGAAATACTGGAGCAAATAAGTACCAGAGGAGGCCTACCAGGTGGGCACAACCCGCCTGGGCGCGCCAAGGATGCCCAGGCACGCCTTGGTGGGTTGTACCCTCATCGGCCCACCTCCGGTGCCCCTCTTCTGGTATATAAGTCATTTTGACCTAGAAATAAAAGGAGAGCACTTTCGGGATGAAGCGCCACCGTGTCGAGGTGGAACTTGGGCAGGAGCACTTTTGCCCTCCGGCGGAGCGATTCTGCGCGGGGAACCTCCCTCCCGGAGGGGGAAATCACCGTCATCATCATCACCAACAACTCTCCCATCTTGGGGAGGGAAATCTCCATCAACATCTTCAACAACACCATCTCCTCTCAAACCCTAGTTCATCTCTTATGTTCAATCTTTGTACCAGAACTATAGATTGGTGCTTGTGGGTGACTAGTAGTGTTGATTACATCTTGTAGTTGATAACTATATGGTTTATTAGGTGGAAGATTATATGTTCAGATGCATTATGCTATTTAATACCCCTCTGATCTTGAGCAGGATTATCATTTGTGAGTAGTTACTTTTGTTCTTGAGGTCACGGGAGAAATCTTGTTGCAAGTAATCATGTGAACTTGATATGTGTTCGATATTTTGATGGTATGCATGTTGTAATTCCCTTAGTGGTGTCATGTGAACGTCAACTACATGACACTTCACCATATTTGGGCGTAAGGAATGCATTGTGGAGTAGTTATTAGATGATGGGTTGTGAGAGTGATAGAAGCTTAAACCCTAGTTTATGCGCTATTACGTAAGGAACTGATTTGGATCCAAAAGTATAATGCTGTGGTTAGAATTTATTCTTAATACTTTTATCATAGTTGCGGATGCTTGCGAGGGGGTTAATCATAAGTAGGAGGTTTGTTCAAGTAGGGGGTTAATCATAGGTAGGATGCTTGCTGATTTTTTTTTTGCCAGGACATCCACGAATGTGATTCCCCGATGGCAAGCACTTAAAACATTTTTCATTCTTTGCCACCAATTTTTTTATAATTTTTTTAGATTTTACTATTGATGGTGGTATCATAAGAGCTAAAACTCGGATGGGCACTTTCCAACACTTTTGGCATCAATGCAAATGACACTGACATCTAGGTGATGTTTTTTTTTCAAACATTTTGGTATCTTATTTGCATTTTTCTGATTTAGTATGAATTAGTTATGAACTTTTGAAACTAACCGTCAAACGGTCCAAGGGCAAAAGCATAAGAGGAGCGAAGTGACTTGGACAGAACCAGTGACTTTTGGAAATTAGGGGTAAAATAGCCGAGTGGGACACAACTAGGGGCATAAATCTAATTATCCCTAAAAACGTATTAAATAACAGTAGGTAAACATGATGCAAAATGGACGTATCACGGCGCGCTCTGCTCGTGTCCGTCGGCGCGCTCTGCTCGCGTCCGTCGGCGCGCTCAGCTTGTGGATAGCTTTTCCTTGCGTGTTCAACTGGTATATGCATATATATGGTTGCTCGCCGTTGAGGCGACCGCGGAGCGCTCTGCTCGCGTCCCTGCATGCGCGCTCTCCTAGCGGTTGGGGCTGATACGTCCATTTTGCATCATGTTTTCTTATTTATATTTATAATGTTTTTATGCATAATAATGCTTTATGTAGTATTTCTAATGCCTTTTCTCTCATAATATGCAAGGTTTGCACAAAGAGGGGGAATGCCGGCAGCTGGAATTCTGGACCTGAAAAAGCTATGTCAGAGTTACCTATTCTGCACAACTCCAAATGAGCTGAAAATTTATGAAGAATTGTTTTGGAGTATATAGAAAATACTAGAGCAAATAACTATTGGAGGGGGCCCACCTGGTGACAACAATACACCAGGGCGTGCCAGGCCCCCCCAGGCGCGCCCTGGTGGATTGTGGTCAGCCCAGCCCACCTCCGGTGCCCATCTTCTAGTATATATGTCATTTTGACCTAGAAAAAAAGTAAGAGGGGGACTTTCGAGACGGAGCGCCGCAGTCTCGAGGCGGAACTGGGGCAGGAGCACTTTTGCCCTCCGGCGGAGCGATTCCACCGGGGGAACTTCCTTCCCGGAGGGGAAAATCGAAGCCATCGTCATCACCAACAACCCTCTCATCTTTGGGAGGCCAATCTCCATCAACATCTTCAACAGCACCATCTCCTCTCAAACCCAAGTTCATCTCTCGTGTTCAATCTTTGTACCAGAACCTTAGATTGGTACCTGTGGGTGACTAGTAGTGTTGATTACATCTTGTAGTTGATTACTATATGGTTTATTTGGTGGAAGATTATATGTTCAGATCCATTATTCTATTTAATACCCCTCTGATCTTGAGCATGATTATCATTTGTGACTAGTCACTTTTGTTCTTGAGGTCACGGGAGAGATCTTGTTGCAAGTAATCATGTGAACTTGATATCACTACAAAAAAGCACTTCCGTGATGATACGTGTTTGTCATAGTAGGTCACATTTTTTGTCATGCATGTACATCCATGACAATTCTATGACAAAATCAAGATAGCCATACATGTGCTGTCATAGAAGTGTTCCATGACATTACCAAAATTATCATCACGGAAGTGTCCACTTCAATGACGATAAATGGCACGTCATGGAAGTGCTTTCATCAAGGGTAACTGACACGTGGCATCCACCGTAACGGGTCGCCGTTAAGCTATCGGTTTCGGTTTGGATCCGGTAACCCGTTAACAGCGCGGACCAATGGGGATTTTCCACATGTAAAATTCTCAATAGCCAGAAAAACCACGTGTCGACTCACCGTTGGGACAGATGTCATCCACTCATTGGACCGAAGGCGCCTATGATACGTCGACACGTGGCATGACCCAACAGAGGCCCATTTGGGTGAAAAGGCTGGCCCGTTTGACTTGGTCAAAAGGTAGCGGGCCAGCCCACAGAAAGCCTGATTACGGCCTGTTCGCATATAGCCCATTTACAACCCGCTAACTCACGGCCCGTTACGGCCTACCCGAATTAGGCCGTCCAATACGATTCTAGCCCGTTGTAACTTTCGGCCTATTTCTGGCCCATAGGAGGCCCTTTGTAACTCTAGGCTCATTAAAGGCCCGAGATGAAACTGACAATAATGAACAGTGTATTGCTTTATACCCATGAACGGCCATTTCCAGCCCGTCTTAACTTTCGGCCTTCTAAGGGCCCATTTATTCTTGGGCTCATTTCCAGAATTCGGTTACTTATGGTCCATTACTGGCATGTTCCGCTTGTGGGCCAAATTCAGCCCGTGGTTATAGTCGGCCCGTTTGTGGCTCATTAACCCGTTGGGCTTTTTTCATAGCATCATCAAATACAACTTATTATGGTCGGGCCATAAAACAGACGATTTCCACTCTAGCCCGTTTACGGCCCATTTTGTGGACCATTATTGGTCCACAAATAGTACGTCCCATGTTTGGCGAAACGATTATACGGCCCGTAGAAGGCCCATAGATTAGACGGCGTGTAGAAGGCCCATGGATCCTACGACCCATAGAAGGTACATTGATCCTATGGCCCGTAGAAGGCCCGTGGATCCTACGGCCCGTAGGAGGGCCATTGTCACTACAGCAGGTAGCAGGACCATGGTTACAACAGTCCGTGTGTTGCCATGGTTATTGTGGCCTAGTTATAAAAATAGGTTATTGTGGCCACTAGAAAAACGCGGAAAAAGAACTGCAGTGACTACAAGCAAACAACTAAACAAGACAATAAGGAAATAAATAAGCAAGCAACTAACGCTAGGCTATTATGACTATTACACATATTACATCCACTGGGCATCAAAGTTTGCCACCAGTGCAAATATAGGGAATAATACAGCATATTACATACACTGGCCATCTAAATTGGCCACTAGTGCAAATAAACGCAGCAGCAAAACAAGTCCATAACTGAAACAACTTCAGAAGAGCTCAAGGAACATTTTCCTGGGTATCCACCATGATGGCAACAAGCCTAGCAAGCTTATTATCTTTCTCCTGTTTGGCGCTAAAATTCTCCCATGCTTGTTGTTGCACAAGAAAGTATGCATCTGAATGCTCCAGGGACTTCCGCAGTCGTTCGACTTCTTGTCGCAGCACAGCTAATCGATGTCTTTCAGCTTGTAGTTGAGACTCAAGAAACCGAACTGATTCAGACAGTGAGTTTGAATAGCTTGTGCCAGTGGTAGTGGCCAGTGACTCGAACACTACACCAAGACAGGACTTTGGGGTTGTCTCACTGTCTTCAAGATAGTTTTCCTTAGTTGTTTTATCAGTTTTGTTGGAGACGAACAAGGATGTCTCAGTATCCTTAACCTTATCTGCATTACTTCCTTTACCATTGCTTAATAAGGCACTCTTCCCCAATATTCTGCCAGCATTCTAAAAGAAGAAACAAGCAGACACATAACAGGTTTAGCATGTACTAGTATATGAAACTCATTTCGATGAACCAGTTCATTAGTAAGGTGGACATGATTAAATTACCAAGTCTTCTATTGCCAAGTAGTACAAAATAAAAGCATTAAACAAACATATATCTATGTCCTATGGTCACTTCATTGTCTTACAAAATCAAAATAGAGACACGGTTCAAACCAGATCAGTTGAAGACAAAGTAGCATTGAAAGAATACAAAGCGTGGGAAACTACACGGCACAACAAGATTTCAGATGGGTACCACGGGTCTACATGTACAACGACACTATTGGCTCTGTTGTGATGCTAGTAATGTGCATGATATGAGAAGTCAATTGTATACACAATTGAAATTGAAATCAATAGAGCTATTTATAAGAGCAAACATGTTAAATAAACACGCGTAAACATACCTGTTGTGCCATTGGAGTTTCGATTGGATCCTTCAATTTAAAAATATGTTTTTATGAGTAAATACAGTGATACAAGAGCAAAGCAGTATGCAAGATAGCAATGGAATCTTAAATGAGAACAGTTGTTCTTCAGGTTTAAGCACTTGTTCTACATGAACAGAGTATAGTAAGACGCAGGCATATAGTACTTAAAAATAAAAAATGAGCTCATAGACCTTACCACATTGTTGGTTCAGGACCAATACAGAACAAGGCATTCCGAGTCATCGTCCAGTAAATGTGTCTCAGGCGAACGTAAGGGAATTTGATGAGTTTCTTTGCCAGTGAAGTACGTTTTCTTCATGTAATTCCAATACTGCCACCAAGCATTCTTGAAGATAGCAGAGGTATTAGCACAGGTTACCTCATCCTGAGTTTCCAAATCGGTCCTTCTCTATTGAGAAAAATGGGAAAATTTGCTGTATTGTAACCATCATGGAGGTAGAATGTATGGGACAACGCAAAGTAATTGCCATGAATAACATTACTTACACATAACTCCTGGACAAACACCTGCAACTGGCATTTTCATTCATCTTCAGTATAATATTTCCATGATGGGAAGATACACACATAGGATTTAACAACATCAAATGTGATAGATGCTAAACTACGAATGGTTGGTTGTGCTTCCTCCACAGGAATAGGTGTACTAACTGGTGGAGTTGGGGTTCGCCATGGTAGTACTGGCGTTTTGGGCACTCGAGCTGCCTTACTAACTGCTCTTGTTTGGGAGCTCTGTGGTGGAGATGGTGCTGTGTCAACAGGAACTGGGTTACTATCTGTTGGGGTTTGGGTTAGATTGGGTGAAGCTGGTTCTCTGTCCATCATAGTAGGGGTACAATCTGCGAGAGTCTGGGTTATGTGTGGTAGGGATGGTTCTCATGCATGTACAACCGGGGTTCTATATACACCAAGAGGTAGCACTGATTTATTTGAAGACCGTGTTTTTACTCCGCTAGATACTGCCATCACCCGCTCCAATTCAAATGGCTGATAAACAAGAAACATAGTTGAATGTACAGACATTGTATGAGAGACAGATGCAATAGACAGTGTGGGAAAAAGAGGACATGAAATAGTTGACATGTATATTGTTTAACTAAAAAGGATAGCATGACATAATTTCACATATATGATGTCTATCTAAACTGGATAGCATCGCATGACATAATTCAAAGATATGATGACTAACTAAACAGGATGGCATGAGATAATTATATGATGTCTTTAGTAAACAGGTTAGCATGACATAATTCACATACATGTTATCTAAGTAATCAGGATCGCATGACCGAATTCACACATGTGATTTATATGCTAAGCAGAGGGCATTCACATATATGACGTTTGAACTAAGAACATGGTGTTGAATATTGTGTATATGATGTCTAAACTATGCAATGCAAGACACCATATGCATGATATGAGTGGTATAACCATGCCAAGTTAGAGCATACACCTCGGTGCACTACAGGAATCAGGCACTTTGCCTTTTGCCATGGCTGACGGCAAAGGCATGCCTGGCGGATGACAACAGGCCCGGCTGAATAAGCTACGGCAAAGGGTTCTTTGCCATCTGCTGGTGGACGGCAAAGATGAAATGGTCTTTGTCGTCCGCCAGCAGACGACAAAGAGCCTGAACGGCACACGTGGTAGGTTAGGTCCGTTAGGGGGTTAACGGCATGCTTTGTCGTCCGCTGGCAGACGGCAAAGACATTTGCATCTTTGCCATCTGCTAGCGGACGACGAAGTGCACAAATATGTCAGCCCAAATGCCCCCTAGGTAGCTGCCACGTGGCAAGCTATGTGATACGTCTCCAACGTATCTATAATTTATGAAGTATTCATGCTATTATACTATCCTTCTAGGATGTTTTATATGCATTTATATGATATTTTATATGATTTTTGGGACTAACCTATTAACCTAGAGCCCAGTGCCAGTTTCTGTTTTCTCCTTGTTTTAGAGTATCGCAGAAAAGGAAAACTAAACGGAGTCCAATTGACGTGCCACTTGACGGAGACCATTTTTGGACCAGAAGAAGCCCACGGAGTACCAGAAGCAGGCCAGAAGAGTCCCGAGCTGCCAACGAGGGTGGGGGCGCGCCCACCCCCCCTAGGGCGCGCCCCCTGCCTCGTGGACAGCCCGGAGACCCCCCTGACGTGAAATCAACGCAAAACTCTTCTATATATACCCAAACGTACAGAAAGAAACCTAGATCGGAAGTTCCGCCCCCGCAAGCCTCTGTAGCCACGAGAAGTCAATCTAGGCCCTCTTCGGCACCCTGCCGGAGGGGGCCATCATCACCGGTGGCCATGGAGGAGTATCCCGGAGGGGCCATCATCACCATGAAGGCCAAGGACCAGAGGGTGGAGGCCATGGAGGAGGAAGCACAAGGGGGAGAACCTCTCCTCCTCTCTTCCGATGGCGCCGGAGTGCCATCAGGAGGGGAATCATCGCCACGGTGATCGTCTTCATCAACATCACCATCCTCATCTCTTTTACGCGTCCACTCTCCCGCACCCCGCTGTAATCCCTACTTGAACATGGTGCTTTATGCCACATATTAGGATTCAATGATGTGTTGCCATCCTATGATGTTTTGAGTAGATAGCTTTTGTCTTTGGGTTGATTGATGATCTAGATTGGTATGAGTTGTATGTTTTACTTTGGTGTTGTCCTATGGTGCCCTCCGTGTCGCGCAAGCGTGAGGGATTCCCGCTGTAGGGTGTTGCAATATGTTCATGATTCGCTTATAGTGGGTTGGTGAGTGACTGAAACACAAACCCGAGTAAGAGGGATTGTTGCGTATGGGAATAAAGAGGACTTGATGCTTTAATGCTATGGTTGGGTTTTACCTTAATGATCTTTAGTAGTTGTGGATGCTTGATAGAGTTCCAATCATAAGTGCATATGATCCATGTAGAGAAAGTATGTTAGCTTATGCCTCTCCCTCATATGAAACTGCAATAGTGATTACCGGTTTTGTTAACAATTGCCTAGGATAATTCCGCACACCGATCCATCATTATTCCACACTCGCTATTTATATTATTTAGTAATATATCTAACTTTATGATAACAGCACCTACTTTTATATTTTAGCTCTCCGATATCATACAAAGTTATCCTCTTCATACCCACAACGTAGTTTTATTTCTCGTTTCTAGTTGGAACCAAACGTTCGATGTACGTAGAGTCGTATCAGTGGCAGATAGGGCTTGAGAGAATATTGATCTTACCTTTAGCTTCTTGTGGGTTCGACACTCCATACTTATCACTTCCACGTTTGGAAATTGCTACGATGATTCCCTTCACTTGGGGATTATGAAGCTCTGTTATAGCGCCGTTGCCGGGGAGCAATAGCGTGGGGTTGATATTCTCGTGTGTGCTTGTTTGCTTTCTTCACTAAGTAGATTTTGTTTTTTTTCCTTTTTGTTTCTGTTTAGTTGTGGGTGAAACATACAAAAAAATTAAAAGATTGAAAATACAAAAAATTATTACTTGCCTCTCATGCCTAAAAAGTTTTTCAAAAAGAGAAGCGATTGGAAAGTTATGCATTGAAGAAGTGAGGGTCGACCTTGAGCACTTGTGTTCATGCTCACGGAAACAATGTATAATTTTTCATGGAAGTTTCTCTCTAAATAATTATCCCCTTGTATATATCCATTGTATTATAAAAATAATGTGCCAAGCTGTGGTTTTGGGATGATTAGATTGCTTGTTTACTATGTGCAGAACAAAAGCAGAAACTTTGGCTGTAGTGCGTGAATTTACATTTTTTACTGGAAAGTCAAATGAGTCTGAAACTTTTTGCACATTACTTCTGTACAAATTGTTCAAGTTTTCAAATTTAGTTCATAATTTTAGGAGTTACAGAAGTTTTCTAAACTTCCAGATTACTACAGACTGTCCTGTTTAAGACAGATTCTGTTTTTGATGCATTGATTGCTTGTTTTGATGAAACTATTGATTTCTATCAGTGGATTAAGCCATGGAAAAGTTATATTACAGTAGCTACAATGCAAAAACAAAACATGAATTGGTTTGCAACTGTACTTATAGTAGTGATTTGCTTTGTTATACTAACGGATCTCACAAAGTTTTTGTTAAGTTTTTGTGGATGAAGTGTTCGAAAAACGAGGAGTTACCAATATGAGAAGAATAAAGAGAGGCAAGAGTTCAAGCTTGGGGATGCCCAAGGCACCCCAAGTAAATATTTCAAAGGATACTCAAGTATCTAAGCTTGGGGATGCCCCGGTTGGCATCCCATCTTTCTTCTTCAACAAATATCGGTATACCTCGGTTTTTGTTCTGTTCACATGATTTGTGTCCTTTGTGTTTTTCTTTTTCTTCAAGAACCATGCTAGTGTGAGATGTCCCTTCATCAATTTATATAATACTTCATGTGCTTCACTTATATCTTTTAAGTATGATCTTATAGAATTGCTCTTTGTGCTTCACTTAAATCTTTTGAGTATGGTTTTATAGAATGCTTCGTGTGCTTCACTTATACATTTTGAGCTTGGTTAGTCTATATTAATTGTAGAATGCTCCATGAACTTCACTTATATCCTTTGGAGTATGAATAATACTATCATTTAAAGTGGGTTTGGAAGAGTGTCAACTTTAGGAATTAGTGATCCCACTATTTTGGAGGGTGTTGAATCTTAATGTGATATGTATGAAAGTGGATTTGGAAGAGTGTCAACTTTAGCTAGTAATGATTCCACTATTTCGGAAGAGGTTCCAATTGAGTATGAGAACAAAGTTGCTATCCATGATGCTACTGAAAATTATTATGAGGGAGGAATACATGCTTGTAGGAGTTGCAACAATATCAAGTTTCCTCTCTATGTGCTTAAAGTTTTGAAGTTATACTTGTTTTGCCTTCCTATGCTAGTTGAGTGTTGTTCTTATAAATTGTGTGCTAAAAAAATCCCTAGGCATAGGAAGTAGGTTATATTTAAATGTGCTAGTCATATTCTTCAAGATGCTCTCTTTGTGTTTCAATTCCTATCTTTTATGTGAGCATCATTGAAATCATCATGCCTAGCTAAAAGGCATTAAAGAAAAGCGCTTGTTGGGAGACAACCCAATACTTACCCTTACTGGTTTTGTGTGTTTACATTATTAAGCTACTGTATTAATCATGTTTTATATCTTTTGTTTCAATAAAGTGCCAAGTAAGACCTTTGGGAAGACTTGGGTGAGAGTTAATGTGATCTTGCTGTAAAAAAACAGAAACTTTGCGCTCACGAGATTAGCTGTCATTTTTTACAAAAGAGTGCTCTTGAGTTGATTATTTTTGAAGAAGATTAATAGAAAAATTCCTCACGTCCACCAATTTATTTCATAATTTTTGGAGTAGCATAAGTATGGTTATTCTTCAGATCATTACAGACTGTTCTGTTTCTGACAGATTCTGTTTTCATCACATAGTTTGCTTGTTTTCTAGTTTCTATGGCTTATATTCCTCAATATAAATTGTAGAAATGATACGGTACAGTAGGAATTGTGTGAGAACAATAATGAACCTTGTCTTTGCTAGTACCAAAGTGAATGGTTTGCTCTTTATCATACTAACCTATCTCACGAAGTTACGTTAAGTTTTGTGTGATTGAAGTTTTCAAGCTTTGTGTGAGATATCGATATGAGGAGAATAAGGAGTAGAAAGACCCTAAGCTTGGGGATTCCCAAGGCACCCCAAGGTAATATTCAAGGAAGACGCAAGTGCCTAAGCTTGGGGATGCCCCGGAAGGCATCCCCTCTTTCGTCCGGGGCATCCCCTCTTTCGTCTTCAAAACTATCGGTATACCTTACTCGGAGCTATATTTTTATTTGTCACATGATATGTGTTTTGCTTGGAGCGTATTTTCAATTTTACTTGCTGTTTGAATAAAATCATTGGATCTGAAATATTGAATGAAAAAGAATCCTCCCATGGCTAGTTAATTATTTGACTACTCAGCGTTCTTCACTCATATCTTTTGGAGTAGTTTGTCATTTGCTCATGTGCTTCATGTATATCCTATGAGTAAATGGTTGAATAAATTGAATGTCATAAATCTGAATTTATATATGTTTCGTATGCTTATAACATGGGGAGTAATGACTTCACACATAATAAGTATAGGTAGTAAACTTATTGAAAGTTACCAAACGTAGAATTGGTCACTTGAACAATTCATGAAAGAATATTGAAGGGAGAGGGATTTCACATATAAATATACTATCATGGACATCTTTTGTAGTTGTGAGCACCCACTAAAATATGACATGCTAAAAGATTGATGTTGGACAAGGAAGACAATGTAATGGGTTATGTTTTCCTATATCTGAAATAAAGTATATTGTCATGGATCGCCCAACACGTTAAGCTTGCCTTTCCCCCTCATGCTAGCCAAATTCTTTGCACCAAGTAGAGATACTACTTGTGTTTCCAAATATCCTTAAAACCAAGTTTCATGAGAGTCCTCCATACCTACCTATGGATTGAGTAAGATCCTTCAAGTAAGTTGTCATCAGTGCAAGCAATAAAAATTGCCCTCTAAATATGTGTGATTGATTAGTGTGGAGGAAATAAGCTTTATACGATCTTGTGATGTGGAAGAAATAAAAGCGACGGACTGCATAATAAAGGTCCATATCACAAGGGGCAATATAAAGTGACGTTCTTTCGCATTAAGATTTTGTGCATCCAACCCTGAAAGCGCATGGCAACCTCTGCTTCCCTCTACGAAGGGCCTATCTTTTACTTTTATTTCTTACCCTTATGCAAGAGTCATGGTGATTTTCACCTTTCCTTTTTACATTTTATCCTTTGGCAAGCACCTTGTGTTGGAAAGATTCTGATATATATATCCAATTGGATGTAAGTTAGCATGAGCTATTATTGTTGACATTACCCTTAAGGTAAAAGGTTGGGAGGCGAAACTATAAGCCCCTATCTTTCTCTGTGTCCTATTAAAACTCCATAACCACAAGTATTGTGTGAGTGTTAGCAATTGTGAAAGACTAAATGATCGTTGAGTATGTGGAGTTTGCTAAATCAAAGCTCTGACATAGACTCTTCCTGAAAATAAGATGAATTGCAATTGTTTGATGACTGAGAATATTGTTTGTTAGTTTTCAAGAAAGTTTATGATCTATACTTTAAACATGTGATTTTCTTGTTACTTGATCATGAAAAGTTTTATGAGATGAGCTATTGTTACGATATATAATGATGCTAGAAAAGTTGATTGGAATTATCATTGATCAAACTTATGCACTTGCTAGCATTCACACTTCATAAATTATTTCTTTTATCATTTACCTACTCGAGGACGAGCAGGAATTAAGCTTGGGGATGCTGATACGTCTCCAACGTATCTATAATTTATGAAGTATTCATGCTATTATACTATCCTTCTAGGATGTTTTATATGCATTTATATGATATTTTATATGATTTTTGGGACTAACCTATTGTGACGCCCCCGATTCAACCGTACACTAATCATACACGCAAATGTGTATGATGAAGATCCAGGAGTCACGGGAAGATATCACAACACAACTCTAGACACAAATTAAAATAAATCAAGCTTTATATTACAAGCCAGGGGCCTCGAAGGCTCGAATACATAAGCTCGAAAACACAAGAGTCAGCGGAAGCAATAATATCTCAGTACAGACATAAGTTAAACAAGATTGCCTTAAGAAGGCTAGCACAAAAGTAGCAACGATCGAAAAGGCAAGGCCTCCTGCCTGGGACCTCCTAACTACTCCTCAAAGCCGAACTCCATGTAGAATCATCCTCGGGATCTCTAGCTCCTGGACTCCAGCATCTGGTTGCGACAACCAGGTATAGAAAGGGGAAAAGTGGGAGAAAGCAACCGTGAGTACTCATCCAAAGTACTCGCAAGCAAGGAGCTACACTACATATGCATGGGTATATGTGTAAAGGGCCATATCGGTGGACTGAACTGCAGAATGCCAGAATAAGAGGGGGATAGCTAAACCCGTCGAAGACTACGCTTCAGGCCACCTCCATCTTGCAGCATGTAGAAGAGAGTAGATGGTAAGTTCACCAAGTAGCATCGCATAGCATAAACCTACCCGGCGATCCCCTCCTAGTCGCCCTGTTAGAGAGCGATCACCGGGTTATATCTGGCACTTGGAAGGGTGTGTTTTATTAAGTATCCGGTTCTAGTTGTCATAAGGTCAAGGTACAACTCCGGGTCGTCCTTTAACCGAGGGACACGGCTATTCGAATAGATAAACTTCCCTGCAGGGGTGCACCACATAACCCAACACGCTCGATCCCATTTGGCCGGACACACTTTCCCGGGTCATGCCCGGCCTCGGAAGATCAACATGTCGCAGCCCCACCTAGGCACAACAGAGAGGTCAGCACGCCGGTCTAAATCCTATGGCGCACGGGTCTGGGCCCATCGCCCATTGCACACCTGCACGTTGCGAGGGCGGCCGGAAGCAGACCTAGCCTAGCAGGCGTTCCAGTCCAATCCGGCGCGCGCCGCTCCGTCGCTGACGTCACTAAGGCTTCGGCTGATACCACGACGTCGAGTGCCCATAACTGTTCCTGCATAGTTGGTTAGTGCGTATAGACCAAATGGCCAGACTCAGATCAAATACCAAGATCTCGTTAAGCGTGTTAAGTATCCGTGAACGCCGACCAGGGCCAGGCCCACCTCTCTCCTAGGTGGTCTTAACCTGCCCTGTCGCTCCGCCACAAAGTAACAGTCGGGGGCCGTCAGGAACCCAGGCCCACCTCTACCGGGATGGAGCCACCTGTCCTTTCAGCCCCCTCATCAGAATCACTTGCGGGTACTCAACGAGCTGACCCGACTTTAGTCACCACATGTGTCATGTATATAAAGTATATAATATACCCGTGATCACCTCCCTAGGGATCACGACCCGATAGTATAGCATGGTAGACAGACAAGAGTGTAGGGCCACTGATGGAACACTAGCATCCTATACTAAGCAGTAGGATAGCAGGTAAGGGTAACAACTGTAGCAACGATGACAGGCTATGCAGCAGAATAGGATTAACCGAAAGCAGTAACATGCTACACTCTTCTAATGCAAGCAGTATAGAGAAGAATAGGCGATATCTGGTGATCAAGGGGGGGGCTTGCCTGATTGCTCTGGCAAGAAGGAGGGGTCGTCAACAGCGTAGTCGGACGGGGCACCAGCAGCGGCGTCGGTCTCGTAGTCTACCGGAGAGAAGGGGGGGGAAGAAACAGTAAATACGGAGCAAACAAAGCATCACAAAACATAATGAGGTAATACGCGGTGCTAGGTATGCCCTAACGCGGTATTAGGTGATACCGGCGCAGGGGGGAAACATCCGGGAAAGTATTCCCGGTGTTTCGCGTTTTCGGGCAAATGAACCGGAGGGGGAAAGTTGCGTGTTCGCTATGCTAGGGATGTATGGCGGTCAAACGGGCTGTGTATCCGGATTCTGTCTCGTCGTTCTGAGCAACTTTCATGTAGAAACTATTTTCATCTGAGCTTCGGTTTATTTTATATGATTTTCTAAAGTTTTAAATCATTTTTAGTATTTATTTAATTAATTTAATTCAACATTATCCAGAATAGAGCATGCTGACATCAGCATGACCTCAGCAGTCAACAGAGGTGTTGACTGGGTCAATCTGACGTGCGGGACCCACCTGTCATACTCTGCTTAGGTTAATTATGATTTAGCTAAACTAATTGCTATTTAATTAAACTAACTAGTTAATTAGATTAATTACATAGGATGAATTAACTTAATTAATTTACTAGTTAATTAATTATTTTATTAATTCATTTTTATTTTTATTTTAAAAATCGTTCTGGGGTGGGGGCCCGCTGTCCAGTGGCACAGAGGACTAGCGGGCGTCGGGTGTAGGGCACAGCCCGAACGGGCGATGGAGCCCCAGGGTGCTGGCGCGGGCGTCCGATGCCGGGCGCCGGAGCGTTTGGTGACGGCGGGGGGCGGCAGGCACGGCGGGCGCAGGCCTGGGCGGTGACAGGGCGTGGAAGGGGAGGCCAGCGAGGTAGGCTGCAGCAGGCAGCAGAATGGAGGGCGCGGGCGCCCAACTGCGGGCGTGGAGGGGGTGGAGGCCGACGTGGGCGCGGCGACGCAGGGGCGAGCAGAAGCGGGGGCCGGTCGACGACGTTCGCCCGCGAGCACCTGCAGCGGGGCTCGGGGGCGGTCGGAGCTCAGCCCGGGAGCGGAGGGCCACGGTGGAGCTGGCGAGGCGCGGGCGCGCAGGTCACGGGGCCGGGCGCGCACGCTGGGCGCGGCCAGCGCGAGGTGACCGCGGTCGGTGACGAGACCGGACGGGGAGAGGCGATGGGGGAGAGACGCGACGAGAGGCGCAGAGTAGAAAGGGAGGGGGCGGTTGCTCACTAGGCCCTGCAGGTGTGCGAGAGTGAGCTCGAGGTGGCGGTGGCGACGGTGATGACGAGGACGAGGAAGCAGCGGCCGGCGAGGGGTGGTCGAGGATGGGGGAGGTCGAGGCGGCGGTTCGGCGTGTCGGCGACGCGGGCTCGTGGAGGCCGTTCGGGGATGAGGACGAGGACGGCGTGGTCTAGGTGGAGAGGCTCCGGTGAGGTGGCCTCCGGCGTCGGCGCCGAGCGGCGGGGGCGGAGTCGGGTCCTGATGCCCCGATCCGATCTGGATCGGGGGGAGAGGGAGAGGCGAGTGGGGCGAAGTGGGGTGACCGGGGGTTAGGGTTTCGGGACGGGGAGGATAAGGTGAGTGGGGGGGCGGCTTGGGCCAGTGGGCTGGCCGGCTGGGCCGTCTGGCCCGGTTGGCCAAGGGGGCTTTTTTCCTTTTATTTTGTTTTCTAGTTTTCTTTTCTTTTTATTCTTTTTTCCTTTTTTGTTTTATTTTAGTTACACTTTATTCTTAGTTTAGTAAAATATGACAATAGCTCCAAATTAGTGTTTCAAAACAACCCACTACCCTAAAAAGTTTTACCTCAAAATAAAATAGTTTATGATTTTATAAAATATCAAAGGCATTTATTTAATAGTTTTACCTACTGTTTTAATCATTTAAGTGCATTTAAACCTTTTATAAAAATGTGGTTTCTCCACAATAATTACCTATGCATTATTTGGCAACACCCCAACATTTTAGTTTTAATATTTGAAAATCTTTACCGTTTGACTTTAATTCAATTTTGAATTTGAATCGGTTTTGAACTAACCCGAGATTAACTACAGTGACAGAGGTGACGTGGCATCATTAGCAGGGAATTACTGTAGTCTAATTATTCGGGCGTCACAATTCTCCTCCACTACAAGAAATCTCGTCCCGAGATTTTATGAGGGGGAGTAAGGGGGAAAGGTCTGGTTACGATATTCTAACTGATCTTCTCGTCTTGGTTGAGCTTCTCGAAGAGGTCTATCCACTATGTTGATGTCTTCTCTTCTCTGCTTCAGGTCATCATGATGAAGCCGGCATCCTTTCTTAAGGATCTCCATCGTACTTACGAATAGGAAAGGGGCAGCTTGACAACGATAGAACGCTACCAGGGGTAATCACCGGGGGTTATCCCACGAATGAACATATGAGTATCTCTCGAATTGAACAATTGAAACACAGCGAGAGCAAAGTAGGACAGTGCAATAAGAAGTTTCGAGCGGATAGGCAATCGTTCATTGCCTGAAACAGAGTGTGAAAGGGGTTCAGAGCAACGGGAATAAGTATTGTGTCCGATACCAGAATTGATCACTAGGAAGGTGGCTCGCAAATTACATACGAAACGAAGCGCAAGGGATAACTTCGAACAGGGATGTACAGGAGAGTCAGGTTTTGATCCTGTGGAACTGTGGGTTAAGGGCCCACCATGTGGTTAAAGTAGGAAGGGCGGTGACATCTTGCACGATCATGATAGCAAGGCATGTCAGAGGGTAGCCTGTCAGTTATATGTCAGCAACATCGTCGGTACCAAGGGCGAGGGACGAAGAGAACCATTTTCCTGCTCGTTGAAACGAGGCAGACCAATAGGCAAGGTTCTCGTCCATCGGTGGTTACCAGAATGTCACCAACAATAGTAACAGGGTCTTACTGACAGAGTTGTACACTGAGGTGTTAACATAAGCAGGGAATTAATACTGCTTAGATCATAATGATCACCAGAAAGGTTAGACAAAACAATGGAAAGGAAAATGTGTTTAAGCACATATTTCAGGGGTATATCCTTCCCAAGGGCAAGCCAAGCATGGTATCCATGAAGGGATATAACGTAGAAAACCCTTTAGGAAAAGGAAGAGAAATTCCATGCCATTATCCATACAACGGTGTTTAGATAATTGAGCAAGAAACATTTAGCATTGGGCTTCAAATGTTCTTGTTGAAAATCGAAGTTCCATAGACATGCTTCGAGATAGCATTGACATGGTCATTAGGTAAGATTAGGCTATGGATACACAAAGGATCCATCAGGAACAACTTATAGAGTAAGTCTTACAATTTCCTCATGGAAGAATAGCTAACCTTGCTAAAAAGGAAAACTTATAACAATAGGTCCTCCGGCCAGGTGTGTTAGGCATGACATCACCTTACCTGGTCATAAATAGACCAATGTTATAACTCTTGGAAATATGTTCCAGCCATCATATCTGACCGAGATTCAGATCTGATTGGTGTCAGGATAACTCAGACTCAGGATGCCTGAGAAGAAAGATGCAACACAAATTGTCGAAACGACATCGAAGATTCTCGGGAGATGAACTATGGAAGCGAGTTCCAAACAAGGGTTCATCATTAAATCAAGGAGAGGTGAGGAGGTGACTGATTGACTCAGCGACAATCCATTGAGATTTCTAAAAGATGGATTTCCACAACTATGTGAACAAGGAAATAACATTAGCTAGATCGAATGACTTAATGATGTATGCTCGAGGAAAACATACAAAGTTAAACATTGGTTGAAATGTGCACCCGAAATATGGGCTAGGTAGCACGATCAATGTTCGAAGGATGATTCATTAAGCCATAGACGTAGAATGAAACTATAGACCAATAACTTCAAAGCAATAGGGTTGCTAGAATTTTAGAAGTTACACATCACAGACCATTTGTCAGTATTTCGTTTAGAAACAACACGCGGACCAAGAAAGAATGGTGATGGTGAGAAGTATCACTGTACCAAGAATTCTTAAGAGGTGGAGTAATGCTCACGACATTCTTGACATCAAAGATGGTAATACTCCACGGTAGAACATAACATAAGTTGGATAGCAAGGAACTCAAGGTACAACACAAAACAGGAACAAGTTTTGTGTTGGAGGGAATGCAATAATGTTGTCGATGATAACCCAAATCATCAAGGGCAAAGGATGCTATTTCTCATCAAAATTTGATAGATCTCTTGGAAGAGCTCAGAATGTTGATGATATTCACGACACATTTGTCGCGAGAGTTCATGAAGATGTAATCGATCGGCGACGACATCCAGTCAGCGGAATGATGAAGCAAAAAGTTATTGGAATCATGGGTACGACACAAACTCGAAACCAAGCTTGTTGTTCAAGGTGAAATGATATGACGAGGAGGATCGACGTAAGGTTAGTTCATCGTCGAAAATTGTGCTTCGGGAAGAAGGACCAGGTAGCACAGTTAAAATTTAGCATGGTAATGATATAGCCGATCAGACTAGGGATGTCGTGATCGAGTACAAACTCGTAAGCAAAGAAGATTAGTAAGAGTTGTTTAATCGCGATGCGGACTCGATTCAGTTATCGATGTCCTTGAGTGCTTAATAACTCGAAGCCCGTGAAAATTTGGAATCAATGAGAATGTAGCACTTGATGGAGAACTCATAAGAAGTTATGCAGTTCCGTGATAATCTCAAGATACCAGGGGGTAATACTCGACGACAAACCAAAGTAGAGGTTGGACTGGGGTATTGCTCTATAGAAGACAAGTGCTTAAACTTGTACGAGAAATGGTATTTAAAGGAGGACATGGTCCGAACCATGATTGCAAAAGGCCAGATCCCAGATATAAGATGAACTTATACCAAGGAAATAATTAATTTAAGAGAAGCTTTTGATGATAAGATCTACATCATGTCCATGGGCATGAACACAAAGTTCAAGGTCGACTCCCACTTCTCTAATGCATAACCTTTCATTCACTTCTCATTTTCGAAGAAGTTGTAATGTTGAAATTTATCTAGCAAAATACCAGAAGAGTATGACTCGTGAAAACTTTCGAGGTCACACATATTAGAAGGCCTAGGTTCAACCCATCGGGGCATCGTGGAAACATATACCACAAGCTTCAATAGTAAATACCACCAGCTCGAAAACAAAGCATGGTTGAGAAACCAGAGGATACAATTTACCAAAGGCATGGTGTATCAGGGGAAGAACTCAATGTTTTGAGAATATGCAGGAACGGTCGGATAATAATCCACCAAAGGATCTGGCGAACCGCAAAGAAACTGATTTGAGTATATATGTTCAGCCAGAAGAAGAAATAATGCCAAGGCATAGGATTATAGAAAAATCTGGATAATTCGAGACCTTAAATGCAAGGAATTATGATTTCCAAATTGGGGGATCAAAAGCAGATGCTCTGATCAAAAGACAAGTAAGTTGAATAGACTTAGAGGCACAAACGGTGGCAATTTGATTGGTCGACAACCAGCTCATGTTCAAAACGACGTCCGAGCCGGAAGGATGAATTCTAGGCTCTGATTGAGGATTGCGAGCATTCGCAACAAATTGAATCAACGGACTCAAAATGAAAATGACAAGAGATTCCAATAAGATTATGAGACTTAAGATTAATCATAATGCAAGTAAGCAAGAATTTCAAGAGCAAAAAGGCTCCTGAGGATTTTTGGAAGATCGAATGGTATTTTGAACACTTTTGTGAAATACTTGAATCAACTGGAGATGAGCGGATACTCGGTAAGTGCGAGAATTATCCGTAGGGGTATTCAGGTGACAAAGAACAGCAAGGCAGTAAGCTCAAAGGATTCTCAGAACAACAGAGAGAATTTCGGGGTATCTTGTAATAACAAGATCAACTGGGAAACATTGTATGAATGGCGAGTATACGTGGTTATCCATAGGAGTTTATCGATGAAAGGGAATTGCAAAAGCGATGAGCACAAGTTCTCGGGTTATCAGCGGAGAGTATCTTCAGGGTCTTCACGTGCAGCAGACGATCATCAGTAATAAGGGGCACTCTGGGTGAAAGTGATAACGAGATCCTAATGTTAGATTTAGCAAAATTCACTTAACCCGAATAGAAGAGAGATCAGAGTCCCAGAGTATAGACAAGGAGTAAAAGATCCTAATACCACCCAATGGCGACGTGGGCCCGTAAGCCGCACAGCCATGTTAGTAAAAACTTTTTCAGTGACTAGACTCGACTTCGGCCAAGGAGTTCGAAAGGGGGATTCCTACAGGCAGTCGGCTCTGATACTAACTTGTGACGCCCCCGATTCAACCGTACACTAATCATACACGCAAATGTGTACGATCAAGATCGAGGACTCACGGGAAGATATCACAACACAACTCTAGCCACAAATTAAAATAAAACAAGCTTTATATTACAAGCCAGGGGCCTCGAAGGCTCGAATACATAAGCTCGAAAACACAAGATTCAGCGCAAGCAATAATATCTGAGTACAGACATAAGTTAAACAAGATTGCCTTAAGAAGGCTAGCACAAAAGTACCAACGATCGAAAAGGCAAGGCCTCCTGCCTGGGACCTCCTAACTACTCCTTGAAGCCGAACTCCATGTAGAATCATCCTCGGGATCTCTAGCTCCTGGACTCCAGCATCTGGTTGCGACAACCAGGTATAGAAAGGGGAAAAGTGGGAGAAAAGCAACCGTGAGTACTCATCCAAAGTACTCGCAAGCAAGGAGCTACACTACATATGCATGGGTATATGTGTAAAGGGCCATATCGGTGGACTGAACTGCAGAATGCCAGAATAAGAGGGGGATAGCTAAACCCGTCGAAGACTACGCTTCAGGACACCTCCATCTTGCAGCATGTAGAAGAGAGTAGATGGTAAGTTCACCAAGTAGCATCGCATAGCATAAACCTACCCGGCGATCCCCTCCTAGTCGCCCTATTAGAGAGCGATCACCGGGTTATATCTGGCACTTGGAAGGGTGTGTTTTATTAAGTATCCGGTTCTAGTTGTCATAAGGTCAAGGTACAACTCCGGGTCGTCCTTTTACCGAGGGACACGGCTATTCGAATAGATAAACTTCCCTGCAGGGGTGCACCAAATAACCCAACTCGCTCGATCCCATTTGGCCGGACACACTTTCCTGGTTCATGCCCGGCCTCGAAAGATCAACACGTCGCAGCCCCACCTAAGCACAACAGAGAGGTCAGCACGCCGGTCTAAATCCTATGGCGCACGGGTCTGGGCCCATCGCCCATTGCACACCTGCATGTTGCGAGGGCGGCCGGAAGCAGACCTAGCCTAGCAGGCGTTCCAGTCCAATCTAGCGCGCGCCGCTCCATCGCTGACGTCACGAAGGCTTCGGCTGATACCACGACGTCGAGTGCCCATAACTGTTCCCGCGTAGTTTGTTAGTGCGTATAGACCAAATGGTCAGACTCAGATCAAATACCAAGATCTCGTTAAGCGTGTTAAGTATCCGCGAACACCAACCAGGGACAGGCCCACCTCTCTCCTAGGTGGTCTCAACCTGCCCTGTCGCTCCGCCACAAAGTAACAGTCGGGGGCCGTCAGGAACCCAGGCCCACCTCTACTGGGATGGAGCCACCTGTCCTTTCAGCCCCCTCATCAGAATCACTTGCGGGTACTCAACGAGCTAACCCGACTTTAGTCACCACATGTGTCATGTATATAAAGTATATAGTATATACCCGTGATCACGTCCCTAGTGATCACGGCCCGATAGTATAGCATGGCAGACGGACAAGAGTGTAGGGCCACTGATGGAACACTAGCATCCTATACTAAGCAGTAGGATAGCAGGTAAGGGTAACAACTGTAGCAACGATGACAGGCTATGCAGCAGAATAGGATTAACCGAAAGCAGTAACATGCTACACTCTTCTAATGCAAGCAGTATAGAGAAGAATAGGCGATATCTGGTGATCAAGGGGGGGGCTTGCCTGATTGCTCTGGCAAGAAGGAGGGGTCGTCAACAGCGTAGTCGGACGGGGCACCAGCAGCGGCGTCGGTCTCGTAGTCTACCGGAGAGAAGAGGGGGGAAGAAACAGTAAATACGGAGCAAATAAAGCATCACAAAACATAATGAGGTAATACGCGGTGCTAGGTATGCCCTAACGCGGTATTAGGTGATACCGGCGAAGGGGGGAAACATCCAGGAAAGTATTCCCGGTGTTTCGCGTTTTCGGGCAGATGAACCGGAGGGGGAAATTTGCGTGTTCGCTATGCTAGGGATGTGTGGCGGACAAACGGTCTGCGTATCCGTATTCGTCTCGTCGTTCTGAGCAACTTTCATGTAGAAAGTATTTTCATCTGAGCTTCGGTTTATTTTATATGATTTTCTAAAGTTTTAAATCATTTTTAGTATTTATTTAATTAATTTAATTCAACATTATCCAGAATAGTGCATGCTGACGTCAGCATGACCTCAGCATGATGTCAACAGTCAACAGAGGTGTTGACTAGGTCAATCTGACGTGCGGGACCCACCTGTCATACTCTGCTTAGGTTAATTAGGATTTAGCTAAACTAATTGCTATTTCATTAAACTAACTAGTTAATTAGATTAATTAAATAGGATTAATTAACTTAATTAATTTACTAATTAATTAATTATTTTATTAATTCATTTTTATTTTTATTTTAAAAATCGTTCAGAGGGTTGGGGCCCGCTGTCCAGTGGCACAGAGGACTAGCGGGCGTCGGGTGTAGGGCACAACCCGAACGGGCGATGGAGCCCTAGGGTGCTGGCGCGGGCGTCCGATGCCGGGCGCTGGAGCGTTTGGTGACGACGGGGGGCGGCAGGCACGGCGGGCGCAGGCCTGGGCGGCGACAGGGCGTGGAAGGGGAGGCCGGCGAGGTAGGCGGCAGCAGGCAGTAGAATGGAGGGCGCGGGCGCCCAGCCGCGGGCATGGAGGGGGTGGAGGCCGACACGGGCGCGGCGACGCAGGGGCGAGCAGAAGCGGGGGCCGGTCGATGACGTTTGCCGGCGAGCAGCTGCAGCGGGGCTCGGGGGCGGTCGGAGCTCAGCCTGGGAGCGGAGGGCCGCGGTGGAGCTGGGAAGGCGCGGGCGCGCAGGTCACGGGGCCGAGCGCACAAGCTGGGCGCGGCCAGCGCGAGGTGACCGCGGTCGGTGACGAGACCGGACGGGGAGAGGCGATGGGGGAGAGACGCGACGAGAGGCGCAAAGGAGAAAGGGAGGGGCGGTTGCTCACTGGGCCCTGCAGGTGTGCGAGTTTGAGCTCGAGGCGGCGGTGGCAACGGTGACGACGAGGGGAGGAAGCAGCGGCTGGCGTGGGGTGGTCGAGGATGGGGGAGGTCGAGGCGGCGGTTCGGCGTGTCGGCGACGCGGGCTCGTGGAGGACGTTCGGGGATGAGGACTAGGACGGCGTGGTCGAGGTGGAGAGGCTCCGGTGAGGTGGCCTCCGGCGTCGGCGCCGAGCGGCGGGGGCGGAGTCGGGTCCCGATGCCCCGATCCGATCTGGATCTTGGGGAGAGGGAGAGGCGAGTGGGGCGAAGTGGGGTGACCGGGAGTTAGGGTTTCGGGACGGGGAGGATAAGGTGAGTGGGGGGGCCGGCTTGGGCCAGTTGGCTGGTCGGCTGGGCCGTCTGGCCCGGTTGGCCAAGGGGGCTTTTTTCCCTTTATTTTGTTTTCTGGTTTTCTTTTCTTTTTATTCTTTTTTCCTTTTCTGTTTTATTTTAGTTACACTTTATTCTTAGTTTAGTAAAATATGACAATAGCTCCAAATTAGTGTTTCAAAACATCCCACTACCCTAAAAAGTTTTACCTCAAAATAAAATAGTTTATGATTTTATAAAATATCAAAGGCATTTATTTAATAGTTTTACCTACTGTTTTAATCATTTAAGTGCATTGAAACCTTTTATAAAAATGTGGTTTCTCCACAATAATTACCTATGCATTATTGGCAACACCCCAACATTAGCATTTAAGTTCATTGAAACCTTTTATAAAAATGTGGTTTCTCCACAATCATTTAAGTGCATTGAAACCTTTTATAAAAATGTAGTTTTAATATTTGAAAATCTTGACCGTTTGACTTTAATTCAATTTTAAATTTGAATCGGTTTTGAACTAACCCGAGATTAAATACAGTGACAGAGGTGACGTGGCATCATTAGCAGGGAATTACTGTAGTCTAATTATCCGGGCGTCACACCTATTAACCTAGAGCCCAGTGCCAGTTTCTGTTTTCTCCTTGTTTTAGAGTATCGCAAAAAAGGAAAACTAAACGGAGTCCAATTGACGTGCCACTTGACGGAGATCATTTTTGGACCAGAAAAAGCCCACGGAGTACCAGAAGCAGGCCAGAAGAGTCCCGGGCTGCCCACAAGGGTGGGGGCGCGCCCACCCCCCTAGGGCGCGCCCCTGCCTCGTGGACAGCCCAGAGACCCCCTGACGTGAAATCAACACAAAACTCTTCTATGTATACCCAAACTTCCGGAAAGAAACCTAGATCGGAAGTTCCGCCGCCGCAAGCCTCTGTAGCCACGAGAAGTCAATCTAGGCCCTCTCCGGCACACTGCCGGAGGGGGCCATCATCACCGGTGGCCATGGAGGAGTATCCCAGAGGGGCCATCATCACCATGAAGGCCAAGGACCGGAGGGTGGAGGCCATGGAGGAGGAAGCACAAGGGGGAGAACCTCTCCTCCTCTCTTCCGGTGGCGCCGGAGTGCCATCGGGAGGGGAATCATGGCCACGGTGATCGTCTTCATCAACATGACCATCATCATCACCATACTCATCTCTTTTACGCGGTCCACTCTCCCGCACCCCGCTGTAATCCCTACTTGAACATGGTGCTTTATGCCACATATTATGATTCAATGATGTGTTGCCATCCTATGATGTTTTGAGTAGATAGCTTTTGTCTTTGGGTTGATTGATGATCTAGATTGGTATGAGTTGTAAGTTTTACTTTGGTGCCGTCCTATGGTGCCCTCCGTGTCGCGCAAGCGTGAGGGATTCCCGCTATAGGGTGTTGCAATACGTTCATGATTCGCTTATAGTGGGTTGGCGAGTGACTGAAACACAAACCCGAGTAAGAGGGATTGTTGCGTATGGGAATAAAGAGGACTTGATGCGTTAATGCTATGGTTGGGTTTTACCTTAATGATCTTTAGTAGTTGCGGATGCTTGCTAGAGTTCCAATCATAAGTGCCTATGATCCAAGTAGAGAAAGTATGTTAACTTATGCCTCTCCCTCATATGAAACTGCAATAGTGATTACCGGTTTTGTTAACAATTGCCTAGGATAATTCCGCACATCGATCCATCATTATTCCACACTCGCTATTTATATTATTTAGTAATATATTCTAACTTTACGATAACAGCACCTACTTTTATATTTTAGCTCTCCGATATCATACAATGTTATCCTCTTCATACCCACAACGTCGTTTATTTCTCGTATCTAGTTGGAAGCAAACGTTCGGTGTACGTAGAGTCGTATCAGTGGCAGATAGGGCTTGAGAGAATATTGATCTTACCTTAGGTCCTTGTGGGTTCGACACTCCATACTTATCACTTCCACCTTTGGAAATTGCTACGATGATTCCCTTCACTTGGGGATTATCACTATGTCGTCTGCTGGCGGACGGCAAAGATGCCAAGGTCTTTGCCGTCTGCTGACAGACGACAAAGCTGCCAAATAGGCCAGCCCAGTGCACCCCAGGTTGCAAAGGTAGCTGCCATGTGGCAGCTTTGCCGTCTGCTGGTTGATGTCAAAGCTCTTTGCCCTCTGCCAGCAGATGGCAAAGAGCCTGTACAGCCCCTGTTTTTTCTTAAATTCATTCAATTTTGTAGAATTTCACAGATACACACACACACACACACACACACACATTTGAAAATACTTTCAACAAGCATAACAACACATATACATACCAAATCATATCCCTGCCATATGGATATTGTCGCTGGGAACGACACCTATGGGATCACTGGAATCCCTTCTACGGTCGGCGGGCGCGGGGTTGTGAGGAGAGCAGGTCTGGGAGCCAGCACAAGGATCGTTTACCCAGGTTCGGGCCGCGAGGATGCATAAAACACTAGTCCTCCTTTGGTGGATGTATTGAGTGTTCTTGAGCCTCGGGCCTCCTTTTATAGGGAAAAAGGGGTTGCCACAGTGGCACACAGGAGGTGGAAAGGTCTACAGTGCGCGAGCTTATCGCACGTATTACAGGACAAGACGCATTTAATGCGTCGCTTAGGTGTCCCTTAGCTTTATCGGGGACGGGAACGAGGCCCGTCCCGTCCGTTGCCGCCTCGCCTTGCTTCGACACGTGCCCAGGCCAGCGATGCATGCGGCACCATGTAGGCAGGCAGGCAGCTGAGGTGGCGCGGTGGTAGGGTCTTCACGAAGATCTGCATGCCACCACGCAGGTGCTTGCTGAGTTGGCGTAGAGGCCGCCCGTCGCCACGCAGGTGCCTGCCCAGCTGGTTGAGCTAGCAGCTACTTGGGGACGGCGGTGGAGTCTTGGTCGACGTGGGCCTAGCCGTGGCCCCGCTGACGCCCTCGGCAAGGGCCTTGCCGGGGGCCCGGCAAGGGTCTTGCCATGGCGTTGCAGTCGTCCCCGGCAAGGCGCTTGCCGGGGGTCTTGTGGATCTCCTCGGCAAGGATCCCGATGAGGGTCGCCGTCTTCTGGTCCTCATCTAGTCTTGTGAGTTTATGATCTTGACGAAGATCTGCATGCCACCACGGAGGTGCCTCCTGAGCCCTGGTTCAACACAGTTGGCTGGGTTGGAACCCGTGGACTCAAGGGTGGCTCACTCTGCTGGCGTTGGGCGCGCCGCCCCGGCAAGGCCCTTGCCGGGGCTGCTAAGGCTGCCCTGGCAAGGGTCTTGACGGGGGAGCCTGCTTCGCCCTTTCTGTCCTTTGTGTCTCTGATCTTGGCGTTGCCTTGGCCGTCTTGTGCTTCGGCTTCTCTCCGGCTCCCCTCCTCTGCCTTGCCTAGTGTGGCCGTGGCGCGCGGCTCCGACTGCCCGTGCACAAGTAAAGGGGTACAAAGTAGTGCCCCCTACTTTTGTGCACCGACAGATATGATCATCCAACACATATACATACCAGATGAAAAAGTCCCTATGCAACATATATAGCTAGCCAACATATCCAACAACAAGCATACAATGGTTTCATCCATACATACATATAAAGGTAGCAAGTTTCACATTGTTCATCCTACAAAGTCAAAACAAAAATGAAGCACACGGAGAAGAGTAGACTCCATCAACGCAATCTTCCTCATCGAAAGGAAATCTGCAAATTGGGAAAGAAGAAAGTTAGAAGAAGAAGAAGAAGAAGAAGAAGACTAGAAGAAGACTAGCTAGAAGAAGAAGAAGAATTTTTCTTCTCTTTCTTTTTCTCCTCTCTTCTTCTTTATCTTCTTCTTCTTCTAACTAAGGTAGGTAAAAAGGCCATTTTTTAGCTAAGCTAGGTAAAAATGCTAAGTGTAGGTCATTTTAGAGGTAAGCTAGGAAAATAGGTCATTTTGGAGCTTAGTAAGGTTATTATGTCATTTTCATGGAAAATAAGCTAAGTCTATGTCATTTTGGAGGTAACAAAGATTATCATGCCATTTTTGACATAAGTATGCTAAGTATGTCATAAATGAACTGAAGAAGCTAAGTATAGGTCATTTTTGAGCTAACCTAGGTAGTTATGCCATTTTTTACCTAACTAGGCTAATTATGTCATAAATGAACTAGTTAAGCTAAGTATAGATCATTATTGAGCTATCCTAGGTAGTTATGCCATTTTTTAGCTAACTAAGCATATATAATGTCATTTAGGAGGAAAAAATGCTAAGTATAGGTCATTTTATAGCTATCCTAGGTAAAGTATAGGTCAACTAAGCTTATTGTGTCAATTTGGAGAAAAATAAGGTAAGTATAGGTCATTTTTGTGGTAACCTAGGTGATGATGCCATTTTTGAGCCAACTTACGTAAGTATAGCTCATTTTTTTTATCTAACTTAGGTAATTATGCCATTTAGGAGGAAAATAAGCTAAGTATGCATTTGTTAAGCAAAAGACTAGAGAAAACTTACCCTCATCACAACATATGCGATGAAGATCACAACTAAGGTAACAATTGATCCAACGGCATAATGATACCAAGCCTCATTATCAATGGCATATTTTCTAATCTTCTTAAGCTTGAGGAGCATTGCATCCATCTTCAAGCGCATTGCATTCATCTTCATCTTGTGATCATCAACAACATCGGCAACATACAACTCCAATGTCATCTTCTCTTCTTCAATTCTTTTAAATTTTTCTTTCAAATACTCATTTTCTTTTTCAACTCAATTTAACTTCTTGACAAGAAGGCCGATTTCAAATTCCAGTTCACATTGCTCCTAGATTAAAATATCTCTATGTCAACTTGATGGCCATAATTGTCATAAATGTGAAATACAAAAAATTCATAAAGTGGGCGAGGGCCGACGGGGACGGACATCAAGACCATGACACTATGTATAAGAAACAATCATACAAAGTAAGAAAATTATACAAGTAACTATATAAATCATACAATCATACAAGTAACTATATAAATCAAGTACAACATAAAAAATTGAATACCTAATAATAATCTGGATCATCGGGTTCAATAAATGCTCTGGGATCAATAAATGCATCATCATCATCACGATCAGTAATGACGTGCTCATAATCATCATTAATAAATGCATCATCATGTGGAAGGACACCTTTACGTAACCGGTCAAGCATTGACAGGTCATCCACAACAGTCACCTCTTCTAGTTCAGGCTCTTCTTGTTCCGGCTCAGGGGTGAAGTCGGGTTCACTGTCGCTGTCTACTTCAATGTTCTGGGGTGAAGTAGAGTGGTTCTTGAAACGTTTTTTAGAAAGACCTGTTTCTTGGAAGAATTCTCCTTCATACGTGTCAGGGTTAATGTGAGGTTCATAATCCTCTTCATTGGGGGGAGGTGGTCTAACAAGTGGCGGCACTTCATAAACGACATCCCAACCATTGAGATTTGGATCACTTTTACAGGCCCACGATAGATAGAAAACTTGGGTTGCCTGTTGAGCCATAATATAGACATCGGGAACATCCAAATGGGTGCTTTGTTTGATTTCCACTAGCCCTATATATTCATGAGTCCTTCTAGTCACCTTCGGCTGGAACCAATAACATTTGAAGACTACGACGTTTGGTGGGTTTGCACCATAGAATTGAAGTTCATAAATTGCTTTAACTCTTCCATAATACTCGGTATCTACTTCGCCGATAGCAGAGACACAACAATTTGTTGACTTTCAGTTGGCCATAGATAGCTCTTTGCCATATGTATGAAAGCGATACCCGTTGATGTCGTATTTGTCAAATGAACGGACCTTAAAGTCAAAACCATTAACGACTTGTCTCAATTCGGCGGCCATAAACTCTGGATTAGCCTACAAGTTTAATATGAAAGGGATTGTTGCATTAGCCACAAGTTAGACGAAGAAATGAAATGGTCTAATGGAAATTACCGTCTGTTTGAACCAAGAGATGAAACCGGGATAGCCGCCTCCATGCTTTGCTAGAAGCTCATACTCTTCGACGGAATCCTTTTGGATCACCGCTCCATACGAGAATTTGGCGACGTATCGACTGTATCAAATTTATCCGGGAATAAGAGCAGTTCAAAGGAATTAGAAGTTGCGAAACAATGTACCGAGAACTTACTCGATGTATGGTCGCACTTCTGTTAGGTTGGTGGAGATATACAACAAAATGATCTACCATTCTTCGAAATCCAACGTTAAGGAATTAGAAGCACCGGCTAGTGCGAGATCGCCTTTGAATAGGCTAAGGTTGGATCCACCCTTTTTAGGGCCGTCAGCATTGTACCGAGGCTTCGGATTATGCAAATGACGATTTTTGGCTTCGTAGTGTGCTGTCATGAAGTTTGCCGCCTCCTCAGTAATGAATGTCTCAGCCATCGATGCTTCAATTTTGCATTTATTTTTAATATTTACTCATAGCATCTTCTGCATCCTCTCAGTTGCATAGCACCAACGATTTTGCACTTGCCCCCCCCCCCAATCTTGCCTCGGTTGGGAGATGCAAAATCAAGTGCTACATTGGATTAAAGAAGCCCGGCGGAAAGATCTTCTCTAACTTGCAGATCAACTCCGACGCCAACTCTTCCATTTCTTCTAGTAGGCCAGGCGATAGTTCTTTCGCACAAAGAACACGGAAGAAATAGCCCAGCTCTAGCAGTACTAGTCATTCATCCTCAGTGATGAAGCCACGCAACATCACCGACATTAGCCGCTCAATCCATATGTGTCAATCATGACTCTTGAGCCCAAATATCTTCAATTTATCAAGACTCGCTCCCCTCTTTAGATTCGCTACATACCCATTGGGGAACATGAACTGCTTTTGCACCCACAAGATAATTTCCCTCATAGCTGGCCTTCCAAGATTAAACCATGCCTTTGGCTTTGTCCAGTTCTGCTTTCCTTTTGGTGGTTGCATGTTTTGTAACATCCTATGACAAAGCGCCTCCTGATCGACTCTAGCCTTAGTATTATCCTTTGACTTCCCATCTATGCCGAACAATGTACCAAAAGGTGCCTCGGTGATATTCTTCTCAGTGTGCATCACGTCGATGTTGTGTGGGCAAAGGACGTCTTTGAAGTAAGGCAGATCCCACAAGCATGTCTTGTGAGTCCAGGCGTGTTTCGAATTATACCCCTTGAAATACCCTGGACACTCTGGATCTGGCTCGAGAGTGTTTAACTGATCCAGGGTCTCTTGGCCTATCAACACAGGTGGTGTAGAGTTTTTGACAACTCTACCTTTGATGAAGTTCTTCTTGTCTTTCCTGAACTTATGGCGAGGATCCAGGAACTGTCTATGCATGTCGAAGCAAGAAAACTTGTGACCGGCCTGAAGCCAATGAAACTCAAGAGCTCCCTTGCATGTGGGGCACGGGAACCTTCCATGCACACACCAACCAATGAATAGCGCATACGCCGGCAAGTCATGCGTCGAGTACATCTACCAGACATGCATTATGAAGTTCCGTTTGCTAAAGGCGTCGTATGTCTTGAACCCATTATCCCAGGCTTGTTGCAATTCGTCCTTCAGCGGCTGCATGTACACATTCATATTCTTCCCCGAATAGTTGGGCCCTGGAATTATCAACGCTAGGAAAATGTTCTTTCTTTGCATAATCTGTCCCTAGGGGAGATTGAGTGGAAAGACAAATACGGGCCAACAATTGTATTGGGCTGCCGTCAGACCAAACACACCGAACCCATCCGTGTTGATGGCGACTCGAGGATGCCTCGGATCTGCCGCTTTGTCATCATGTAATGCATCAAAGCGCTTCCATGCTTCACCGTCCGATGTGTGCACCATCATCAGCTTCCCATCTGCATCTAATTGGGTTCTTTTGCCAGTTTTGTGCCATGTCATGTGTCTGGCTGTCTCTTCAACCATGAAAAGACGTTGAAGTCTTGGTATGATTGGCATATACCAAAGAACATTAACGGGGATTTTGGCCTGCATCTTCTCACCCATACCGTTGTCTACCACAACATACCTGGATGACTTGCAAATGGGACAATAGTTCAAGTCCACATACTGAAGCCTAAATAAGGCACATCCTTTCTCACAGGCATGTATCTTCTCATAGGGCCTCTTAAGAGCACGGAGGATTTTGTCTGACTGGTACAGGTTTGTAGGTAGCACATGGCCTTTGGGTAGAAAACGTCCAAATACCGTCATCGCGTCGTAGCATCCTCTGCCCATGTTGAATTGAGCCTTCAGATCCATTATTTGTGAGATAGTACCCAGCTGACAAAGCTCAGTGTGCTCGTGGAGAGGAAGTTTTGAAGACTCCAACATTTCATTAAAGGCCTTTGCAGATTCTTCCATCTCATTGTCTGAGTCCCGAGCATCATCAAAGTCTTGCACCATGTCTTGCATCCCGGTACCATGCTCGTCGGTGTGATGACGAAGCACCCCAACGCTGGCACGTTGGGCAAACTCGCCATGAAATGTCCACACGTATAACCTGGCGTAAAACCCCTCTTCTGCAGGTGTTTGCCCATTTCATCCTCTGTCCTCTTGTGCCAATTGTTGCACCCGGCACAGGGGAACCAGGTTGTCCTCTGGTCATTTGCAAATGCGACTCTCAAAAACCCCTTGGTTTTTGTTAACCATTCAATGGTCATGTCTTTCTGACTAGTGTGACCGGTGTACATCCACACACGATCACTCATCTTGGCTAGCTACTGGACACATAAGAAATATATATATATATATATATATATCAGCATGTATATATTCATCAGTTAATGGAGTTTGTCACTTTCATTACGTCCATGCAACCTAGACGCTGATAGGTAAGGATAGGTCCTAATTCCACCCGAGTATGTCTAGATTGGGTTCGTTTTCCCATATGCTCTGCTCTGGATCCGCTGCAAAATTTCGGTAGCACCTCCCCGCTGTTCTCCTGATACACGTCTCGACAATAAGCAGAGGGATGTGTACCCGGAGAACAACAGGTAGGCACTGACGAAATTCTGCATCGGATCCGGAGCAGAGCATATGGGAAAACCAACCCAATCTACACATACTCAGGCTGTCCATGGATAACGTTGGACAATTTGAAAGAATCACAGTTATAAATATGCAAATGCATGCATATTTATAGATGTAACCCTTTCGAACGGGAGATGCATAGTGGTCACGCATACTGATGACTGAAGACACATATAGGTAGCAAGTTTCATCGGCACGAAGACTGGAACAGAGCAAATGAAGGGGGAGAGGAGATGTCATTTGTTCTCACCCACGAATGCAGGGGCGGAGCTCGTCGAACACTAGACCCTCGCAGCGACGAAAAAACTCCACATTTAAATCGAAAGATGAGTAACATAACAATTTTCTTTTTTCTGTCAACCTAACTAAATAATTACAACAGGACGAGCGGGTTAGGGGGTTCCTCGGCGTCGATGGAACCCTAAATAGCAAGTATCATCGGTGCAAGATGCATGTGGCGCTTGGTGTTGAACACTAGATCCACATCCCACAAGTGACGGCGGCGCCCGACGTCCCGCGCGCAGCAATAGTTCTGGGGGCCGATGACGATCGAACACCTTGGCGAATTTGTCTGGCAGCCTCTGCGATGAGGATTAAAGCCAAGTTTTGAAACTTCAAACAACCAAACCGACTTGAGTCAGTTTGGGTGTTTCAAGTTTCAACCATTGTCTTTTAATCGTCCTCACAGAGGCTGCAAGACAAATTCGCAAAGGTGTTCGACCGCCATCGACCCTGAGAACGGTTGCTGCGGGACGCCGGACGCCGCCGTCACTTGTGGGATGTGGATGTAGTGTTTGACACCGACGACCACATGTATCTCGCACCAACGATACTTGCTACTTAGGGTTCCATCGACGTCGAGGAACCCCCTAACCCGCTCGTCCCCGGGTGCCCTCTGGTATGGGCGACGACGTTAGGACCCACTAGCTCCACCATCTATCCCCTCGGTGACCGACGATCCACGACTGGCGACCCTCGACCCCTGGGCGACCCTCGTTTTCTACTTTTCCTACTTCTTTTTTCATCTTCTACTTATACTTCTTCTTTTTCATCATCATCATCATCATCTTCTTCTTCTACTTATTGTTCTTTTTTTATCTTCTTCTTCTTCCTCTTCTTCTTTTTCTTCCTCTTCTTCTTTTACTTCTTTTTTTTCATCTTTCTTGTTTATTCTTAAAAAATAGAAAAAGAAAACCTAAATTAAACTATAAACTAAATGTAACCTAAAATAAACTAAATTAAACTAACCTAAACTAAACTAAACTAACCTAACCAAAACTAAAGAAACATAAACTAAATCTAAAAATAGGAAAAAAAACTCACCACGAGGAGGGGGGGCGGCCGGCGATGGGGGCAGCGCGTGGCGGCAGCGGCTCAGGCACGGGGGCGGGGCGACCGGCGATGGGGGAGGCACGGGGCGGCGGCGGCGCAGGTGAGGGGCGACGATGGCTCGAGCAAGGGAAAGAGAGCGGACAGAGAGAGGGTGGGGCGCGCGCTGGCCGCTTTTTAGTTAGGTCACAGCTCTTTGTCGTCTGCTAGCAGATGGCAAATAGCCTGGCTAACGGACGTTAGGTTGGCCACTTTCTTTGCCGTCTGCTAGCAGACGACAAAGAAGCTTTGTCGTCTGCTAGCAGACGGCAAAGAAAGTGGCCGTTAGGTGGTTCTCACTAGTGGGCCAACCACCCTCTTTGTCGTTTGCTAGTGGACGGCAAAGCTTCTATGTTGTCCGCTAGCTGACGGCAAAGAGTTGGCTGACGACAAACATGATCTTTGCCGTCAGCTTTCCGTTAGCTGATGGCAAATACCTTCTTTGCCGTCAGCTAGCTGACAGCAAAGTGCTAGTTGAAGACAAAGATCCTAATTCCAGTAGTGGTGGGGGAATAGGACTGGTCATCTGTCTCTGAAACCATCTCTGAGGAGCTATCGGGACCCAGCAAGCGATCTGCTTTGACAGGTAGCACTATCTACTGTGAAGACCTTGTTTTCGCTCCAGATTTTTCCATTACCCACTCAAATGGCTGATTCACAGGAAGAGTAGTTTAATGTACAAACATTGTCGACAAATGGAAATGTAATGAAGAAAAGGATGGGCAAGATATCATTCAAATATATGATGCCTGGTTAAACAGGATGGCATTGCATATTTCACATATATTATGGTTGGCTAAAAGAGATGAGACTGCATAATTCCCATATATGATATAGAAACTAAACAGGTGGCATTATAGAACATATCTAAACTAAGTAGATGACATATATGATGTCAAAAGTAGGCACTGCAAGGCAATATATGCATGATATGACCAACATCATCATGCCAAGTTAGAGCAAACACCTTGGGGTTTAAATAGGAGTGGTCAGCTGCGTCTGAATCCGCCTCAGAACAGATATCTCCCTCTGGATTACAATCTGGAGGGGGGGGGGAGGGTTTGCCATTGAACCCACCATGGAGCGATGTCTGCAGACATTGTATTGCGGCGCAAAACTCTTCTCTTTTTCTCTACATGTTCAGCATGACTGTGTACAATATCTGACATGCATACGAAAAAAATATAGTGAGATTATGTAAGGAGAGCATGCAGAAATCTAGAGTGATGGTAACAACCAGTGGATGGATCCAAAAATAATGATAGCGGGCTGATGATAGCTTTAATTTAATAAAAAGACAGATGCTGATTGCTTTACTATTTGTTTCCCACCCAAGATGAACAACATAGGTATACCCTAGGTGAACCAGATAATAGACAAAGATACTATTCATTGCTGCCTCGATATGTGCCTCACAAGTAATTTTAAACTCAAGTTTGAACATTAATTTGGACCTGACTTGGAGTCTAAGAAGTGAACAGGAAGATAAAGTAGCAGGTAATATTAAGAAATGCATAACATAAACAGAAACAAAAGAGTGCGACCTCTCTTGTGGACCTGTATACTCCTCAGGTTCATCTGCTGTGTCGATGATGGTGATGCAGTTGCGGTGGGTGCCGGCAGCAGGGAAGGAGATCTGAGGCGGCGAAAGACGGTCAGGAGTCATGATGTCTTGTTTGGTGGATGCTTCTGACGATGGAGCAGCTCAGGTGAGGTGGACGACGTCACGACAGGACCAGGAGAAACCACACAAAGTTTTCTTTGACAGCTACATGTAACTGAAGTAATTTTGTAAGGGCTCCTTTGGCTTGCAGGATTCTAAAAATGCAGGGATAGGAAAAACACCAGAATAGGATAGGAATGCACGTGGGAAACAAAGCATTTGTAAACACAGGATTTCTGTCAACTTGGGTGTTTGGTTCACAGGAATTGGAAGAGCAGAGGAATGCAAAGAAACATGGCCAAATTAAAGTGAAACCATATGAAAGCATGTATAGTTAGAATGTTATTCTGCCACTAATGCACTTGGTCTTGTTTTCATGCATAGGATTTTGAAAACTAGGTCCAGGTGGATGTCTTGCTCCATTCCATTCAACAAAATGCACGAATAATTGAATAGTAGAGTGCCATAGGAAAATTTCCTATTGCTATGTTTTTCCTTAAGTTTTTCCTTTGAACCAAAATTGCCCTAATGGATCAACATGAATGTAGAGTAATAACTGATGCGACAAGTGTACAACCTCTTTGCCGTAACCGTGTCGACCTCAACATCATTGGGTTGGTCGCTGAAGAAGTTGAGGCAGAGGTGGCTGTCGGAAGTGTGTGGAGGAAGATCTGAGGAATCTGTAGATGGTGTCCAGGGCACTGTTCTGTTGTGATGGATGGTTCCATCGTTAGAGCAGCTCTGGCAAGCCGTAAGACGTCGAGGCTGAAGTAGTACAAGACAAACATCGTTAATCTCAAGTGGGATTTTAATAGCATCTCCAATAGATGTTGTAAAATACATTACCAAAAAGCGATAGATGTAAAATTTACATCACGAAAAAATACCTGACTACAACAGATGAGGTAAAAACTGTTGACTCTGAACTTAACTGTCGAAACTGAAATTTACTATGGAATCTGAATGTTACGGTCGAAACTGAACGCACTGGTAGTAGAGAGGCACTTCACATGTAGTTTAGGCCGCACGAGCACTAGTAGTAGAGAAAGAGTGATCTAAATCAGCAGGCGATCGACGGGGAACACAATAGGAGATAACAGTCGGAGCAGCAGCGCCTGGAGGAGCAGCGCGAACTAGAGCCAGAGAAGCAACTCATGTAGCTGTAGCAGCCCGTGTACCAGCAAGAGCAGCACGAGCGAGAGAAAGAGCAGAGCAGCTGCACGAGCGAGGGGGGGGAGCAGAGCAGCAGCACGAGCGAGGGGGAGAGCAGAGCAGTAGAGCGAGTGAGAGCCGGAGTAGCAGCAGCAGCGCGAGCGAGCGAGAGAGGGAGCAGCAGTAGTAGTGTGAGCGAGCGAGCAAGAGCCGGAGCAGCAACAACAGCGCGAGCAAGTGACCGAGCGAGAGCCGGAGCAGCAATAGCAGCGCGAGAGAGGGAGCGAGAGCCGGAGTAGCAGCAGCAGATCCGGCTAGTATGGACGCCGCCGCCGAAGGGCCCTCACACTGGGGGAGAGCCGCCGTGGAGATGTCAGCCGCTGCGCCGACTTCGAGGTAGCCGCGCCATGGGGGTGCGGGATGGAGCACCGTCGGCGGCGGGTGGTCGAGTTAAGGAGAAGGTGCGATGCGATGAGTGTACAACCTCTTTGGTGGCGTCGAGTAGGCCTCGGCTTCGACCGAGGAGTCGATGAGGATGTGGCGGTTCCGGTGGAGTAGGTTAAGGTGACGCTGTGGGGATGTAACATCCCAAATTTTCAATTTGGAATGTTATACATTAGATCATCATTGCATAGCATATTTTATTGCATTTTGGCAAAATCCTCGAAAATCCTAAGCAACTCAAGGACCCCCGGAGAGAGTTGGGGATTTTCCCGGTTTTCATATTTGATTTTTATCAAATATTGAAACGAGGATTTTTGGTTTTAATTATTTTTCTCTCCGAAAAATATTACATATTAAAATAAATGAGAGGAGAAAATATGACTTCTCCAAAATAATTGAAATATTGGAGGAAAAATATTAAAATCAAATATTTGATTTTATTCGGATTTTATTTGCAATTTTAATTGCATTAGAAAAATTGCACGTTTTCAAAACTGCATTTTGGGCCAAGAAAATGTTCATCTCGTTCTAATTATTTTAATTAGACGGTGAAATTTTGTTTTGGCATTTTTGGATTTTTATTTATTTTTCTACGATTTTTTTAGTTTGGCGGAATTATTTAAAAAAATCGCCCGAGCGCCGACTGGGCCGAAGCCCAGCCGCACGGCCCAGCAGCCCACCCCGAGTCGTCCCCGACCTGGAGACGGACTCCCGCCGCCGCCCATGTCCCTCCAGGACACGTCGCCGCCGCCGCCTTGCCCCCTGCCCCACGGCACCCCCTACTATATATACTCCCCCACCCCGCCGCCTCACCCCACCCCGTTCCCGAAGCCGCCGCCGCCGAAGGAAGCCGCCGGAGCCGCCCGACCCCGCCGCCTCACCCCACCCCGTTCCCGAAGCCGCCACCGCTGAAGGAAGCCGCCGGAGCCCGTCCCGACGAGGTAGCCGAGCCGTTCGAACCGCCCCGTTTTTTTTTAAACCGCTCGGTTTATTTTTTTCGAAACCCTAGGTTTATTTTTTAGATCGGTTTATTTTTTTGGTTTAATTAATTAGTGAACGTTCACCGATCCGTTCGTTTTAACGAATGGGTTCACCGGTTAGCCGCAGTTAACGAACGTCCGTTCGTTTGACTGTTCGTCAGTTTTCTTTTTCGTCGGTTTTTCTGCGATTATTCCAGATCGCGATTTCTGATCAGATTTTCGTTCTGGTTTATCTTTTCGCTCGTTTATCGGAATCAGGCGATTCAAGCGCCTAGAGTTTCGTCTCAAAATTCTCTTTCCGTTTAACCAACTCAAACAAGTTTTTGCTTCTGTAAAATTTGACTTAGATCCAGATTAGTACACGAAGCTTGTTTCTTTCGCCATTTGACATTCGTTGCTTCGTTTGATTTGATTCTTTTTGCAAACCGGAGTTCTTAAGTTGAACTTTCTGGTTAGATCTTTTATTTGAGTTTTACCTATGCATTTGATGAGTGCTTATTGTATACTTGTTTGTTTGCGATAGAGTACCCGGAGTGCGCCGCTTGCTACTTCGAATCTCTAAGTTTCACGGATCATCAGCAAGGCAAGTAACACTTTGATCATACCTCTTTTACTACCCAGTTTTATTGCATTAGACAAATCCTCAAACATTGCATGGTTAGGATCTAATTAAATTGTGGGTATTGGGAAGTAGTTGAGGTAGTACCTATTGCCCTGTTTATTATCAAACCCTTGGGAGTTACTTCTACGTTTGCTCATATTGCTATGCTATGCTTGTAGACGTGGATTGGGTTTGAGAGATATTCACGACAGATGTGAGATTGTTAATTAATGGTTTACTTAAGGTGGCAACTAAAACTCACATCTGGGTGGATTGAGGTACCTGGGTATTCCAGGATTGCCTGTTTTTCTTTTGGACCGCCACCCAGGTTCGAAGGGATCATGAGATTATTCATGCTAGAAACTTCCGTGTGCAGCCACAAGCTATTATGGGCTCTAGCATAGTTGATTAAGTTGTGTGAACTCTTACAGTGGTAGACTAGCAGATGTAGGGGATGTAGGTGTACCGGTCTACCCATCGTAAGGTGCTAACGCTTCTGAAAGACTGTGTCTCGGTCATCCGTTTCTCAAACATCATGTAGTGCGAGAATCAAGCGGAGGCGATCGAGTCTTGTGGGGAAAAGTGCACAAACCTCTGCAGAGTGTACAATCTAATCATGGTTAGCCGTGTCCCCGGTTATGGACATCTTGAGTATCTAGTACTTGGATTTTCATGTGAATCTCATCATGTTACTTTAATTAATTTTGTTGGGTTAATGATGATACTTAATTGGGATTGAGAATGCTGTCAACCATTTTAATGTTTAACAACCACCATGATAGTTAAATAAAATTTATTCCTTTGCGGTAGGGAAAAATTGGCTTTTTGCAAAATAGTAACCATAGAGGCTTCTACCAGCCAAATATGCATGTAGTGATAGCATCATTCTGTTCATTACTCTCTATGTGTTATTTTGCCAGCATATTCCATGTGCTGACCCATTTCGGGCTACAACGTTTCATGTTGCAGACTTTTCAGACGACGAGTAAGGTGCCTTAGGTCGTGGTCTTATACTCAGTGATGCCGTTGGAGTTGATGGACTCACTTATCTTCCAAGTCTTCCGCTGTTATCGTATTTAGATGGCCTTAAGCCATATTTATCATACTTATTCTCTTTTGAGATACTCGTTGTAATAAGTGTGTGATTGCTACTCTGTTATAAATCCTCCATTTGTACTGTGCGTGTCAGCATTACTTATCCAGGGATGACACTGGTGCACAGCAGCACAAACTGTTTGAGGTCTGGTCGCTACAGGGGATGGAGCAGCCGCGATAGACGAGGTGATCGTCGGAGCAGCTCCTTGGAGGTGGAGGACGGGGGCTGAACTGGCGGGACGACAAGATAGATGATGGATCCTCATCCGGGGAGGTGGATGAGGGACGTCGAGCTGTTGCGGTGGATGACTACGGCGGGGAAGAGGCTCCGGCTGGGTAGCGGTGAGGTGGCAGACAGAGGAGGGTGGGGTTTCGCGGCTGGAGCAGAGAGGTTATGGCGGCCTGGGATTTTGAATGGCGAAAAGGAGGCGATGGGAGGGGGAACCATGACTTAGGGACGCACTTGTCCAAAATGTAGGGTGTCTTACAAAAGTACCCCCACCGATTTGAACTAGCGGCCCTTTCGGCTCAGGGTTAGAAGGGGGGTTTCTCGTGTCAGGATTTGGCAGCTGGAGGGAGTTTTTGCGCACGTTGTAATTTCGGGATAGCAAGACGGGGTTGTGAAGGCGCGAGTTTTGGGAGCACGATATCTGAATTTCGGGATATAACAAGGCGCAGGTTGAATTTTAGGGACAAGCCTAACGTGTAATTGTACGTACCAAATCAATTTGCACTTCACTCAACGGAAAAAAAGAAAAAAAGAAAAATATTCGCACCACACAAAGAGAGAGTCTTGTCCCGTTTTACTGTACAAATGCTATTTAAAGCTATGAATCCATGTTATGTCCAATTAAATATTTACGGTGGCTGTATAATGCTTGTAACCTACTCATACCAACATTTTAGTGCATTCCAAATGTCTATACTACCGTTGCAATTCAAAATAAAGTTGAGTTCATTTCTCTATTTGAATAAGAATCTACAATCATGATTGTTGCCAACTTAAACCATCATTCGGGTATTATCTTAACAACACACCCCATGATTACTATAGAGATAGATATGAACTATGTGTACTATATGAACTCGAATTCAAAATTTTGAATACACTTGATGTTGATTCCAAATAATAGTACATTTGATGTACTAACTAGATATTCATAATCTAAACCATGTTCCATACGTACACCGTGTTTATCACACAGAGTATAGTGCTCCGCCCCCTACATTATGATAAGTATTTAGCCCTGAGCTGCAAAAGCCAAACATTATCCCAAATTATAATCAATGTTCTATATATTATATGTACTATAACATGTTCATAACCATACCTTGTGTATCACCATTATATATATTCATTCATGCATGCGTCGGTTTAAAACACTATGATATCTTCTTCAAATATCTGAATCCGCTTTTTTTATAATGAATTATGATCTTTGTTTGTCTTTTACACCTTCACGATCCTCTTCTCTTTGTAGCTAGCGCTAACTTTCTATCGTCCATGCACACGCCCGCCCCCCTCTCGCCCTCCCTCAGCGTCCCCTCCATCGCGCACATTCATTATTTCTCTTTAGGTCGTTCACCCACGGTGTGTGTAGGCTCCCCGGCTCCTTCTTTTCGGTACACACCGGTCGATATACCTCTCTAGCCAAGTGTGCCTACCACAACACGCACTTCCCCCCTTCTCTTCTCACCGTCCATGCCCCCCCTACGTCCAATACGGTTCCACGCAGGTGCACACTCCCGCCCCTCTTTTCATCGATCTCATACTCGCACATGTACTCCTCCCCCTCGACATAGTAGGCCTCTCGCACCACCTCCTAGCCGCACCCCTTGTCGGTGTCAAAACCAGTAGATCTCGGGTAGGGGGTCCCGAACTGCGTCTAAGGATCGAATTTAACAGGAGGCAGGGGACACGGTGTTTACCCAGGTTCGGGCCCTCTTGATGGAGGTAATACCCTACTTCCTGCTTGATTGACTTTGATGAGTATAGGGGTTACAAGAGTTGATCAACCTCGAGATCTAATGGCTAAACCCTAGATGTCTAGCCTGTATGATTAAGATTGCCTCTACGGACTAAACCCTCCGGTTTATATAGACACCGGAGGGGGGCTAGGGTTGTACAGAGTCGGTTTACTGAGAAAGGAATCTTCATATCTGCACGCCAAGGAGAGTCCCATCCAGACACGGGGGAAAGTCTTCCATCTTGTATTTTCACGGCCCACTAGTCCAGCCCATGTCACATAGCCCGGACGCCCGAGGACCCCATAATCCTGGACTCCCTCAGTAGCCCTCGAACCAGTCTTCAATGACAATGTGTCCGACGCATAGATTGTCTTCGTCATTGCAAGGCGGGTTCCTCCTCCGAATACTTCAGAGCATTTGAACCGAAGGGCTATATTCGGCGCTTACATCTTCGGTCTTGGTAAGGTGCACTCTTCGAACAGCTCAGTTTTCATTAAATGTCGTACCCTTCGGCTTCTGTGCTCCCGGAGCCTCAGCTTCCACATGGCAAACAAATACGAAGGGTCCAAGTGCTTTTACAGATAACCCCTTGACAACGTACAGAAGGTGCCTATTTAAGGAAGATTAGATCTCAGATGCCATTCCACACCAAGCGAAAATCCTTCAAACTTGCCTCAAGAAACCACACAATCCTGGCCAGCGCTCCCAGTTCTTCCTCCCGCCCCCACGACCCTCAAAAAGGCGATTGGGAGAGCTGCTCTGTATCGCATGCCCAGCTGACCAAGCTCCAGGTGCCGGGCTACCTCCCTCGCACGGATCTAGTCCCTGTTCGGGCGGGATTAACTTCCCTTACGCCGAGCTCCATTCTGCACATCGCGGGTGCACATTACGCGAAGCCATGGCAGAAAATTTCCCGAATCCTTCAGCATGGGAGCGGGTGTGCTTCGTTTTCTTTCTCTTATGAGGCGTTGGATTTACAATCCATCCTTTCGTCCGAGGTCTCCTGGAGTACTATGGCCTCCAACTGCACAATCTCACGCCAGGCTCCATTCTGCACATCGCGGGCTTCGTCGCTCTCTGTGAGCTGTTCCTAGGCTGCGAGGTCCATTTCGAGCTATGGAGGAAGCACTTCTCCCTCGTCCCTCGCTCCCAAAAGGGATCCATATTTGAGGTGGGTGGCGCCGAAGTATGGCACATAGCCGAGACGGGATACCTATCTGGCACTCCAAAGAAGGCATCCGAAGAGTGGCCCTCGGAGTGGTTTTATATAGAAGACATCATTTTCTCAGACTCAATCCAGCGTGGCCAACCAGAATTCTTCAATGCCCCGTTAAAGAGGCGCCACAGCTGGCGTCCCCGAAGCCTAGAGGAGGTAGACAGTGCGGAGGTTAAGAAGCTGATGGACAGGATAAAAATACTAGCCCAATCCAGGCTGTCCATAATTGAGGTGATGGCGATTTCCATAACGCGAGGTGTTCAGCCACTCCAATCCAGAGGACTCCCCATGTGGAACTTTAATGGGGAGGATGATACATCTCGCTACGGGCGCAAGGGCCCAGACAACTTCGCCGCCCTGGCCACCATGTTGGTTGATCTCTACAAAGTGGAGAAAGAAGAATTTGCTCGCCTCAAGTGCCGAGATGGCTTTTCCATGTACAACTCCCCTAGTTGGTGTCGGTGAGAACGACACCTATGGGATCACTAGAATCCCTTCTACGGTCGGCGGGCGCGGGGTTGTGAGAAGAGCGGGATTAGGAGCTAGCACAAAGATCGTTTACCCAGGTTCGGGTCGCGAGGATGCGTAATACCCTAGTCCTGCTTTGGTGGATGTATTGAGTGTTCTTGAGCTCTCGAACTAGCTACGGTGGCTACGTAGTTCCAAAAAGCCGAATCCCTCCCCAGTATGCCTCGGGCCTCCTTTTATAGTCGAAAAGGGGTTGCCACAGTGGCACACAGGAGGTGGAAAGGCCTACAGTGCACGAGCTTATCGCCCGGCATTACGGGACAAAGCGCATTAAATGTGCTACTTAGGTGTCCATTAGCTTTATCGGGGACGGGAACGAGGCCCGTCCCGTCCGTCACCGCTCCGCCTCGCTTCGACAGCGCCATGTAGGCAGGCAGGCTGCTGAGGTGCCGCGGTGGCACGGCCTTCACGAAGAGTTGCATGCCACCATGTAGGTGCTTGCTGAGTTGGTCTGGAAGCCGCATGTTGCCACGCAGGTGCCTGCCCAGCTGGTTGGGCTGGCAGCTGCATGTGAATGGCGGCGGTGTCTTGGCTGGTGCGGGCCTGGCAGTGGCCCCGCTGATGTCCTCGACAAGGGTCTTGTCGGGGGCCCGGCAAGGGTCTTGCCGTTGGCGCTGCAGTCGTCCCCGTCAAGACGCTTGACGGGGGTCTTGTGGATCTCCTCGGCTAGGATCCCGCCGAGGGTCGTCGTCTTCTGATCCTCATCTTATCTTGTGTGTTTATGATCTTGACGAAGATCTACATGCCACCACAGAGGCGCCTCCCGAGCCTTGGTTCCAATGTAGTTGGTGGGGTTGGAACCCGTGGGCTCAAGGGTGGCTTGCTCCGCTGGCATCGGGCAAGCTGCCCCGGCAAGGCTCTTGCCGGGGCTGCGGAGGCAAGGATCTTGCCGAGGGAACCTACCTTGCCCTCTTGCTCTCTTGCGTTCCTAGTCTTGGCGTTGCCTTGGTTATCTTGTGCTTTGGCTTCTATCCGGCTTCCCTCCTCTGCCCTGCTAAGTGTGGCCGCAGCGCGTGGCTCTGACTGCCCGTGCCAAGTAAAGGGGTAAAAAAGGAGAGCCCCTACTTTTGTACACCGACAGGAGCCCCCGGGCCTGGGCCACACATAAGCGCGACGCGTTGTTGGGCTAGGCCAAGAACGGTGCGCGGGCAGGTGGGGCAGATTTTCACCGCAGTAACTGTTTCTTCTGCTGCGCTTCCCCACGACCTGCGTTGAACGCGCGATATGGATGATTGTGCGTGACGTGGGGTCATGCGTGGGGCGGTTCCCGCACGCATGCGTCACATAGCAGTTAATGGGAAAAGAGGCGGCCCGCGCCTTCCCCGTAAAAAGGAATAACCGCGGGCGCGTTGCTCATTTACCCTCCGTGCTTTCCCCAATCTCAGAACCGCCGTTCTGTTCTCCTTCCTTCGCAAGCTTTCGCCCTTTCTTGCCGCCGCCGCATCTCTGCCATCCTCTATCCCTCGCTTCCCGCAGCCGCCATGGCACCCAAGACCAACAAAGGCAAGGGAGTGGCCAAGGACGCCGGGGAGAAGGAGCCGCTGGAGAGCGAGTTGGAGGTGCGGCGGACGCAGCACGCCTACTTCCCGTCGACGTCGACGCGCTCGAGCTCCGGAACTACTTCAAGCACCTGTGGGGGTGCAAGACAGGGAGCGAGACGATGGGGCATCCGTCCACGCGCATCATCCCCGCCACCTTCGCCGAAGCCGGCCCGGATCGGTACCCATTCTTCGTCGACTACTTTTCTTGCGGCCCCTGCCCCCCTTCTCTGATTTCTTCAGCGACATCATGCAAACCTATGGCTTCGACCTTCTGGATTTTACTCCGAATGCTGTGGCATGCATGGCCCTTTTCGCTCATCCCTGCGAGGGCTTTGCCGGAGTGCATCCCAACACGACGCTCTTCCGCCACTACGTCTTCCCTTGTATCCAAAAGGGGGGCGCCATTTCCGGTTGTGTCGCCTGGATCCCAAGGACCCAGGAAAAGAGGACATATCCAGACTGCACCCAGAAGGAGAGGTGGGAGGAGTGGCGGGGCCGGTGGTGCTGGATTGAAGAGAAGGATCCGCCGGACTTTTGCTGGGTCCGCCATGCGTCGCCGGTCCGCAGGAGCGACTGGAGCGATGTCGACGTCAACAACGAGAAGCTCACGGTTGCCACCACTAGAATTCTTCGTCTCACCGAGGTCGGGCTCACCCTCGAGATTATCGGGGTGGACTTCATCCACCGCCGAATCGCTCCGCCGCACAACAAGGGGAGGCCGGCCTGGCTCTTCACGAACGCCGCCAACATCATGAGGCTCCGCCCCGGTTTGGACCACAACCTCACGGTGATGGGGCGCGCCCACTTCTGCCAGAGGCTCTTCCAGCTCGACGTGAACCGCGACGACGAGGTCGACTGGTCCGGCAAGGTCGCGAAGGACGCCGGGAAGGCCGGCAAGGCCATCAGGGGGCCCTTGTTTAAGTTGCCGGCGGGGGTGGTCCCGCTGAGCAACAACTCGCGTCGAAACGAAATCATCGCCATGATGCCGGAGTTCAACGCGCACGACCTCGTCCCAACTTGGGTCGAGCCGCCGGAGGATCAAGTGCAGGAGTTTTTTGACACCTTGGAGGAGAAGTACGTCAGCGCCGAGCCGCGCCTCGTCCAAGACATCACCCAGGCGGAGTTGGACTACATCGCCGCCAGGGCGGCGGAGGCGGAGCTCGCCAGGGAGGCCGGGAGCGCCGGCAGCATGGAGGACAAGGCCGCGGCAGAGGCGGAGGAAAAGGAGCTCGCCAAGTGGGCGGAGTCCGCAGGGGAAGCCAGCAACGCCGGCACCGGGGCCCCTCTTGAAGATGTGGTCGATGAGTCGTCGTTGGAGGAGGCCGAGGCTGTCGACCCTCCGGTCTTGGGAAGACGGCGAGTCCTATGGAGGGCCACCTCTGGCCAGCCGGTCCGACCCAGCAGGGCCGCGCAACTCCGGCAAGCCCAGGAGATGTCCGCACGCCAGACGAGGGTCGCGGCGGCGAAGAAAGTGGTGAAGGCCGCGGTGGCAAAGAAGAAAGCATCTTCCTCTTCTTCGTCTAAGCGCGCTCAGACGCCCCCTTCTTCCCCTCCTCCGGCAGATGTTGACGCGGAGGTCACCTTTGACTTCGGGTCCCTCAGCCCAAGGAGGAAGAGGAAGGCAGCAGAGGAGGAGGAGGAGTAAGCTTCTTGTTCCCTTCCCCCCTTCCCCCTTTCCGTCATCTTCGTCTCCTAAATTGCGCTGCTTATCTTGGATTACCTCGAAGGCGCCGCTGGTGGTGGTGAGCAGCCTGGACAGCAGCCCCCGGCGCAGCCCCCAGCGTAAGTTCGCCACTTGCTCCCCGTTGACGTGTGTTGGGGGCACGATCCCTTGGTGCTGACCTTGCGTGATTGCAGGAGGAGGCCAGCAGCAGGAGGAGCCACAGAGGGCTACCCCCAACACGCCGCCCCCATCGACCATGCCGCCCCGAGGGGCGTCCCCGGCAAGGGCGCCAAGCACTGAGCCCATGCACACGGAGGAGGAGGAGGCAAACTCGGGCGCTGGTGGCTTCGCCTCGGCGCCAAATGTTGGCGGGGAGGGGACCTCTTCTTCCCAGCCCGGCACGGGTAAGCCACTTGCCTTCCATCCCTATCTTTTCTTTTTCTGTTCTTGGCTTCGCCTTATCCCCTTCTCGGTATCCAGGCCCTTCTTCGGTGGATCCGGAGGACATAGATACCGTCATCGAGGATGTCGCCAAGGACGCCACGGCGGAGGCCAACAAGATCGCCGCCGAGGAGGCCACCAGGGGCGCTGCTGAGGACGCCACCAAGGGGCCCGCCGGGGAGCCCGGCAAGGCTACTGCCGAGGAGGCCGGCAAGGCCGCTGCCGAGGAGGAGGTGGTTGATGACCAGCCTTCCTCCTCCGCTGCCTCTGGCTCCGGCAGGTACCTGAGGGTGAGCGACGACCTTTTAGTCCACCTCCTAGGGTCGTCGAGCTCCACGGCGCCCATTGAGGGAGAGGTGTTCGACGAAGAGGTGCTTACCGCCGCCGGGCTCGAGGTTGTTGACGAACCGAGCGCCGGTGGTGATGGTTCACAGGAGGAGCGGCTTCTCCAGGTCATGGGCGCCAACTTTCGGAAGCTCCAGGCGCTCCACCGCGCCCGCCTGGACAAGGCCAAGTCCAGGATGGCAACGGTGGACAAGGCGGAGGCAGACCTCAAGGTACGCGTCGCCGAGACGCACACTTGGTTCCGCCAAGATTGTGAGGAGCTGAAGACCGCCCAGGGCGAGCTCGCCAAGCGCGAGGTGGAGCTCACCATGAAGCGGGCCGACATCGAGAAGGCCCGGGAGACGGCGAAGAACCTGGCCGCCGAGGCCGAGGCTGCTCGAACCCAGCACCAGGCCATGCTGAACTCCCAGGAGGAGGACCTTGCCGCACGCGAGGAGAAGCTTGTTGCAATGCTCCGCGGCAAGGATGAGGAGGTGGAGAAGCTCGTCGTGTAGCGGACCCAAGAGCTGGAGCAGAGGCACAAGGAGGCACTCAATGTCCAGGCTCTGGTTCACGCTGGCAAGGTGAAGGAGCTGGAGGTGGAGCAGGACGGGCTGAAGGACCAGACCCAGAAGCTGACCGAGGAGAAGAACACGCTCAATGGTGCTCTGGTCAAGGCGCAGGGCGCGGCCGTCAGCAGGGCCGGGCAGCTTTCTGAGGCCAACAACTCCATCAAAGACCTCAAGCTGAAGCTGGAGGGTCTCGAGGGAATGCTGTCGGAGGCCCAGGCCCGGGAGGGGACCCTGGCCAAGGACCTGGAGGCCGAGAAGCAGGTGCGGAAGAACGATACCGCCAACCCCAAAGACTTTGTGGAGGGTGAGAATCGCTGGATCGGCCACCTTGAGGACATTGCCGGCAAGATTACCACGCAGCTGGCCACAATGGGGATGCCAAACGTGAGGTACGCCCCGAATCGCAGCACGACTCCCAACGCCAGGCTGACCCTGTTCTTCGAGGGTGTTCTTGGAGCCCTGGAGCATTTCCGCTCCACCACGGCTTCTTTCCTGGCCAATGAGGCCCGGAGGCTTTGCCGGGGTGCCATGACCAAGGTTCTCACCAAGGTGGCATACTGGAATGCCAACCTCGACTTCGACGCTGCGCTAGAGAGCTTGCCGGAGGGTGTGGACCTCGCACCGCTCAGGGAGCAGATCGAGCCCGTCATCAGCGGCATCGATTGAATCCAGAGGGTAGAGGGCTAACGCCGGGACTAGGCACCCCGCTTCTTATCATCGCTGCAGATTCATGGCCAAGACAATTTCTATCTTTAGTTAGAACCGCAGCAACAATTGATGTAATATAACTTTGCAGTACTTTTGAATCAGCGCATGTTATTTCCCTGTTCAATCTCTCTCTCTCTCTCTGTATGTCCACCCTACATTAACCGGGTAGGCTTGCCAGCGCGTAACCCAGGGCGCGGCGCCTCGAGGACGGATCCTCGATAGCCTGCGGGGTGTGCTTGCTGCCAGGCAAACCACCTTACCACTCTCAACGCGGCCGCTCGAACTGTCGAGCTTGACTCGAGTCAGAATCGAGAGCGTTGCCAATTGCGGAAGGGTACCGTGCCGCTCCCGCTTAAACTATTGAGCAGACTCGAAACAGAGTAAGGGCGTTGCCAATAGCGGAATGACCCCATCGCGTGCAGGTTTTCCATACAAAGAACAAGATCTCCGAGGGGAATAACCTTATATAAAAAGGAAATATTTAAAGTTTGGCATGACTTAGCTTTCCTATCGCCGCACTGGCGTCGTTCGCGCTTGCAGGTGATGTCGTTCTCTTGGCCGTCTTCTTCCTTAGAAGCCGTGGCCACGAGGAACTGCTAAGCTGGCTTCTAACCCAGATTTTCACGGCTGCGCCCCCTACCTGGCGCGCCAAAGATGTCAGTGAGAACAACACCTATGGGATCACTGGAATCCCTTCTACGGTCGGCGGGCGTGGGGTTGTGAGAAGAGCGGGATTAGGAGCTAGCACAAAGATCATTTACCCAGGTTCGGGCCGCAAGGATGCGTAATACCCTAGTCCTGCTTTGGTGGATGTATTGAGTGTTCTTGAGCTCTCGAACTAGCTACGGTGGCTGCGTAGTTCCAAAAAGCCGAACCCTCCCCAGTATACCTCGGGCCTCCTTTTATAGTCGAAAAGGGGTTGCCACAGTGGCACACAGGAGGTGGAAAGGCCTACAGTGTGTGAGCTTATCGCCCGGCATTATGGGACAAAGCGCATTAAATGCGCTACTTAGGTGTCCATTAGCTTTATCGGGGACGAGAACGAGGCCCGTCGACCCGTCCGTCGCCGCTCCGCCTCGCTTCGACACGCGCCCAGGCCAGCGATGCATGTAGCGCATGTTAGGCAGGCAGGATGCTAAGGTGGCGCGGTGGCACGGCCTTCACGAAGAGTTGCATGCCACCACGCAGGTGCTTGCTGAGTTGGTCTGGAAGCCGCATGTTGCCACGCAGGTGTCTGCCCAGCTGGTTGGGCTGGTAGCTGCATGCGAACGGAGGCGGGGTCTTGGATGGTGCGGGCCTGGCAGTGGCCCCGCTGATGTCCTCGGCAAGGGTCTTGACGGGGGCCCGGCAAAGGTCTTGCCGTTGGCGCTGCAGTCGTCCCCGGCAAGACGCTTGCCGGGGGGTCTTGTGGATCTCCTCGGCTAGGATCCCGCCGAGGGTCATCGTCTTCTGATGCTCATCTAATCTTGTGTGTTTATGATCTTGACGAAGATCTGCATGCCACCATAGAGGCGCCTCCCGAGCCTTGGTTCCAATGTAGTTGGTGGGGTTGGAACCCGTGGGCTCAAGGGTGGCTTGCTCCGCTTGCATCGGGCAAGCTGCCCCGGCAAGGCTCTTGCCGGGGCTGCGGAGGCAAGGATCTTGCCGAGGGAACCTACCTCGCCCTCTTGCTCTCTTGCGTTCCAGGTCTTGGCGTTGCAATGGTTATCTTGTGCTTTGGCTTCTATCCGGCTTCCCTCCTCTGCCCTGCTAAGTGTGGCTGCGGCGTGTGGCTCTGACTGCCCGTGCACAAGTAAAGGGGTCAAAAAGGAGAGCCCCTACTTTTGTATACCGACAGTTGGGTAAGCTCTCAATCCAAAACCTACTTAGTCTTCTTCCTGAGCCGCAGTCAGTCAAACTTAACCCGACCATTTTCAACAGGAATGGAGGAAGGCCACTGCGGGGATTTATAGCCCCGCTCCACAGCTGGAGGACCATATGCGGGACCTGGATCCCGGATTCGAGGAGGATCCGGATATATTCGTGGAGCTCAAGGAGCGGGTCTTCTATCAGGCGAGCTACGATGGCACAGAAATGGTCATCGAAGCCGATTACCCTGGCCTTCTTCCTTCTTCCCATGTAAGTGCCCAGGGAGCGTTTCCTCCAAAAGAGTTTTCCCATCATGCCTCACCCACCGCCCAGTCTCGTGCTTCAAAGGGGTGGCGCCCGTCTCACCACGCCGCGTCGAGATCATCCCTTAAGAAGGGGACGCTGACACAAGGCGGATCTTCGAAAAGAAAGGCGGACGGCGATACTTCCAAGCTCCGACCTTCATCAGAAAGGTACGGCTTTTGATGCGCCCTGCGGAAAACATACCGAAGTGTGATGTTTGCTGATATGCCATATTTCAGGAAGGGCATCCACCGGACTATATCCGGAGACCTCGCCGGACATACGTCCACCAATCCGACCCCGAACCCAACCTCTAGGGCGAGAGTTGATACGGGTGCCATGCTGGATTGTTCTCTCTCCGATGATTTGGATAATGTATCCGTCGCCAACTCCGAAGTGGAGAGTGCCATGAACCATCGGCACCGGAGGGCAGCTATGCGCGACCCTAATTATACTGAAGAGTCATTCAATGCCTTCAGTTCGGCAGATGCATACATCCGAGCTGCTCGGGATGGGCTTGCAGGAGCCACTTACCAGCTTTCAAAGGATATGCGGGTAAGATCAATTTGTATAGATTTAACAGCCCTATACCCGTAGCCCCCGAGACTTGAAAACAGTTGAAGCAACTGATTTTAAGGATCAATGTATGATTAGGTACTTACGGAGAAGAACAACATGCTATCTCGGGACCTGGAGCAGTGTCGGTCTCACCTAACTGCTGTTACCGCCGAACTGGAGAAGTCCAAGGAGGCACCGACTGGTAATGTCTCCTGTTGTCTGGAAAATATGATTATGTGCCAGTCGTGTTTATGCAAAGAAACACCATTGCATTTTATAATGGCAGGATCGTCGGATCAGCTGGAGGAGAAACTAAAGGCCGCGCAGGCGGACAAAGAACATGCCGAAAGGCAAGAGGCCGCTGGTCAACGCGTACTGACGCGTACCAGGGACGAAAAGAACAAGCTACAGGATGCCAACACTCAGCTCGGCGAAGAGCTGAAAGACATGCGAGCCCAACTGGCAGACACCCTAAAGGAGAACGGAAAACTGAGAGGCGGCATATTCAGTATGCCTTTTAACTTACTGTCAGACAGTTCGCAGATGCGAATCCTAACAAGTTTATTTCTATAGGTTTGTTGACTGGGCGGCCCGAAGAAGAGGCGTTCAGATTTCGAGGCGACCTCCTACAAGAGCTGTCCAAGGTGAATGAGCGAGCACGGAAGGCAATGAGGATTGCTACCTCTTGAGCATGCGTTGGTTTTCCCTTGAAGAGGAAAGGGTGATGCAGCAAAGTAGCGTAAGTATTTCCCTCAGTTTTTGAGAACCAAGGTATCAATCCAGTAGGAGTCCACACGCAAGTCCCTTGTACCTACACAAACAAATAAGAACCTTGCAACCAACGTGATAAAGGGGTTGTCAATCCCTTCACGACCACTTGCAAAAGTGAGATGTGATAGAGATGATAAGATAATATTTTTGGTATTTTTATGATAAATATTGAAAGTAAAGATTGCAAAATAAACGGCGCCAGAAATAGCTAGTTGACGGAAGATTAATATGATGGAAAATAGACCCCGGGGCCATAGGTTTCACTAGTGGCTTCTCTCAAGATAGCATAAGTATTACGGTGGGTGAACAAATTACTGTCGAGCAATTGATAGAAAAGTGCATAATTATGAGAATATCTAGGCATGATCATGTAAATAAGCATCATGTCCGTGACAAGTAGACCGACTCCTGCCTGCATCTACTACTATTACTCCACACATCGACCGCTATCCAGCATGCATCTAGAGTATTAAGTTCATAAGAGCAGAGTAACGCATTAGGTAAGATGACATGATGTAGAGGGATAAACTCAAGCAATATGATATAAACCCCATCTTTTTATCCTCGATGGCAACAATACAATACGTGTCGTTTTGCTTTCTGTCAATGGGATCGAGCAACGCAAGATTGAACCCAAAGCTAAGCACTTCTCCCATTGCAAGAAAGATCAATCTAGTAGGCCAAACCAAACTCATAATTCGAAGAGACTTGCCAAGATAACCAATCATACATAAAAGAATTCAGAGAAGATTCAAATATTGTTCATAGATAATCTTGATCATAAACCACAATTCATCGGATCTCGACAACCACACCGCAAAAAAGAGTTACATCGAATAGATCTCCAAGAAGATCGAGGAGAACTTTGTATTGAGATCCAAAGAGAGAGAAGAAGCCATCTAGCTAATAACTATGGACCCGAAGGTCTGTGGTAAACTACTCACACATCATCGGAGAGGCTATGGTGTTGATGTAGAAGCCCTCCGTGATCGATTCGCCCCCCGGCGGAGCGCCGAAAAAGGCCCCAAGATGGGATCTCACGGGTACATAAGGTTGCGGCGGTGGAAATAGGGTTTCGTGGTGCTCCTGGATGGTTTCAGCGTACGTAGGTATATATAGGAGGAGGAAGTAGGTCGGTGGGGCCACGAGGGGCCCACGAGGGTGGGGGTGCGCCCAGGGGGGCAGGCGCGCATCCCTACCTCGTGGCCTCCTCGTTCATTTCTTGACGTCCACTCCAAGTCCTCTGGATCACGTTTGTTCCAAAAATCATGCTCCTAAAGGTTTCATTCCTTTTGGACTCCGTTTGATATTCCTTTTCTGCAAAACACTGAAATATGCAAAAAAAAACAGCAATTTGCACTGGGCCTTGGGTTAATAGGTTAGTCCCAAAAATAATATAAAAGTGTATAAATAAGCCCATTAAACATCCAAAATAGAATATATAATAGCATGCAGCAATAAAAAATTATAGATACGTTGGAGACGTATCAAGCATCCCCAAGCTTAATTCCTGCTCGTCCTCGAGTAGGTAAATGATAAAAATAGAATTTTTGATGTGGAATGCGACTTAGCATATTCTTCAATGTAATCTTCTTTATTGTGGCATGAATTTTCAGATCCGAAATATTCAAGATTAAAGTTTAATATTGACATAAAAATAATAATACTTCAAGCATACAAACTAAGCAATTATGTCTTCTCAAAATAACACGGCCAAAGAAAGTTCATCCCTACAAAATCATATAGTTTGGCCATGCTTCATTTTCGTGACACAAGAATGCTCTCATCTTGCACAACTCCGATGACAAGCCAAGCAATTGTTTCATACTTTAGTAATCTCAAACTTTTTTCAACTTTCACGCAATACATGAGCGTGAGCGATGGATATAGCACTATGGGTGGAATAGAATATAATGATGGGGGTTGTGTGGAGACGACAAAAAAAGGAGAAAGTCTCACGTTGACGCGGCTAATCAACGGGCTAGGGAAATGCCCATCAATTGATGTCAATGCAAGGAGTAGGGATTGCCATGCAACAGATGCACTAGAGCTATAAATGTATGAAAGCTCAACAAAGGAAACTAAGTGGGTGTGCATCCAGCCTGCTTGCTCACGAAGACCTAGGGCATTTACGAAGCCCATTGTTTGAATATACAAGCCAAGTTATATAATGAAAAATTCCCACTAGTATATGAAAGTGACAAAACAAGAGACTCTCTATCATAAAGATCATTTTGATACTTTGAAGCACAAATGTGGAAAAAGGATAATAGCATTGCCTTTTTTCTTTCTCTTTTTTTGGGCCTTTTCTTTTTTCTTTTTGGCCTATCTCTTTTTTGGGACAATGCTCTATTAATGATGATCATCACACTTCTATTCATTTACAACTCAATGATTACAACTCGATACTTAGAACAAAATATGACTCTATATGAATGCCTCCGACGGTGTACCGGGATGGGCAACGAATCAAGAGTGACCTGTATGAAATAATATGCATGGTGGCTTTGCCACAACTACGATTTCAACTACATGATCATGCAAGGCAATATGACAATGATGAAGCGTGTCATAAAAACGGAACGGTGGAAAGTTGCATGGCAATATATCTCGGAATGGCTATGGAAATGCCATAATAGGTAGGTATGGTGGCTGTTTTGAGGAAGATGAAAGGAGGTTTATGTGTGATAGAGCTTATCGTATCACGGGGTTTGGATGCACCGGCGAAGTTTGCACCAACTCTCAAGGTGAGAAAGGGCAATGCACGGTACCGAAGAGGCTAGCAATGATGGAAGGTTGAGAGTGCGTATAATCCATGGACTCAACATTAGTCATAGAGAACTCACATACTTATTGCAAAAATCTACAAGTCATCAAAAACCAAGCACTACGCGCATGCTCCTAGGGGGATAGATTGGTAGGAAAAGACCATCACTCCTCCCCGACCGCCACTCATAAGGATGACAATCAAAGAACACCTCATGTTTCAAATTTTTCACAAAACATTTACCATATGTGCATGCTACGGGACTTGCAAACTTCAACACAAGTATTTCTCAAATTCACAACTACTCAACTAGCACAACTTTAATATCACTATCTCCCTATCTCAAAACTATCATCAAGTATCAAACTTCTCCTAGTATTCAATGCACTTATATGAAAGTTTTATTATATCCATCTTGGATGCCTATCATATTAGGACTAATTTTATAACCAAAGAAAATTACCATGCTGTTCTAAAGGACTCTCAAAATAATATAAATGAAGCATGAGAGATCAATAATTTCTAGAAAATAAAACCACCGCCGTACTCTAAAAGATATAAGTGAAGCACTAGAGCAAAATTGTTTAGCTCAAAAGATATAAGTGAAGCATATAGAGTATTCTAATAAATTCCGATTAATGTGTGTCTCTCCCAAAAGGTGTGTACCGAATGGATGATTGTGGTGAACTAAAAAGCAAAGACTCAAATCATACAAGACGCTCCAAGAAAAAACACATATCATGTGGTGAATCAAAATATAGCTCCAAGTAAAGTTACCGATGGACGAAGACAAAAGAGGGGATGCCTTCCGGGGCATCCCCAAGCTTAGGCTTTTTGGTTGTCCTTATATTTTACCTTGGGGTGCCTTGGGCATCCCCAAGCTTAGGCTCTTGCCACTCCTTGTTCCATAATCCATCAAATCTTTACCCAAAACTTGAAAACTTCACAACACAAAACTTAACAGAAAATCTAGTGAGCTCCGTTAGCAAAAGAAAACAAAACACCACTTCAAGGTACTGTAATGAACTCATTCTTTATTTATATTGGTGTTAAACCTACTGTATTCCAACTTCTCTATGGTTCATAACCTCCGATACTAGCCATAGATTCATCAAAATAAGCAAACAACACACGAAAAACAGAATCTGTCAAAAACAGAACAGTCTGTAGTAATCAGATTTGTAAAATATTGAAAGTAAAGATTGCAAAATAAACGGCGCCAGAAATAGCTAGTTGACGGAAGATTAATATGATGGAAAATAGACCCGGGGGCCATAGGTTTCACTAGTGGCTTCTCTCAAGATGTCATAAGTATTACGGTGGGTGAACAAATTACTGTCGAGCAATTGATAGAAAAGTGCATAATTATGAGAATATCTAGGCATGATCATGTATATAGGCATCACGTCCGTGACAAGTAGACCGACTCCTGCCTGCATCTACTACTATTACTCCACACATCGACTGCTTTCCAGCATGCATCTAGAGTATTAAGTTCATCAGAGCAGAGTAACGCATTAGGTAAGATGACATGATGTAGAGGGATAAACTCAAGCAATATGATATAAACCCCATCTTTTTATCCTCGATGGCAACAATACAATACATGTCGTTTCCCTTTCTGTCACTGGGATCGAGCAACGCAAGATTGAACCCAAAGCTAAGCACTTCTCCCATTGCAAGAAAGATCAATCTAGTAGGCCAAACCAAACTGATAATTCAAAGAGACTTGCAAAGATAACCAATCATACATAAAAGAATTCAGAGAAGATTCAAATATTGTTCATAGATAATCTTGATCATAAACCCACAATTCATCGGATCTCGACAAATACACCGCAAAAAATAGTTACATCGAATAGATCTCCAAGAAGATCGAGGAGAACTTTGTATTGAGATCCAAAGAGAGAGAAGAAGCCATCTAGCTAATAACTATGGAACCGAAGGTTTGTGGTAAACTACTCACACATCATCGGAGAGGCTATGGTGTTGATGTAGAATCCCTCCATGATCGATTCCCCCTCCGGCAGAGCGCCGGAAAAGGCCCCAAGATGGGATCTCATGGGTACAGAAGGTTGCGGCGGTGGAAATAGGGTTTGGTGGTGCTCCTGGATGGTTTCGGGGTACGTAGGTATATATAGGAGGAGGAAGTAGGTCGGTGGGGCCATGAGGGGCCCACGAGGGTGGGGGTGCGCCCAGGGGGGCAGGCGCGCATCCCTACCTCGTGGCCTCCTCGTTCATTTCTTTACGTCCACTCCAAGTCCTCTGGATCACGTTTGTTCCAAAAATCACGCTCCTAAAGGTTTCATTCCTTTTGGACTCCGTTTGATATTCCTTTTCTGCGAAACACTGAAATATGCAAAAAAACAGCAATTTGCACTGGGCCTTGGGTTAATAGGTTAGTCCCAAAAATAATATAAAAGTGTATAAATAAGCCCATTAAACATCCAAAATAGAATATATAATAGCATTCAGCAATAAAAAATTATAGATACGTTGGAGACGTATCAAGCATCCCCAAGCTTAATTCCTGCTCGTCCTCGAGTAGGTAAATGATAAAAATAGAATTTTTTATGTGGAATGCGACTTAGCATATTCTTCAATGTAATCTTCTTTATTGTGGCATGAATATTCAGATCCGAAATATTCAAGATTAAAGTTTAATATTGACATAAAAATAATAATACTTCAAGCATACAAACTAAGCAATTATGTCTTCTCAAAATAACACGGCCAAAGAAAGTTCATCCCTACAAAATCATATAGTTTGGCCATGCTTCATTTTCGTGACACAATAATGCTCTCATCTTGCACAACTCCGATGACAAGCCAAGCAATTGTTTCATACTTTAGTAATCTCAAACTTTTTTCAACTTTCACGCAATACATGAGCGTGAGCCATGGATATAGCACTATGGGTGGAATAGAATATAATGATGGGGGTTGTGTGGAGAAGACAAAAAAAGGAGAAAGTCTCACATTGACGCGGCTAATCAACGGGCTAGGGAAATGCCCATCAATTGATGTCAATGCAAGGAGTAGGGATTGCCATGCAACAGATGCACTAGAGCTATAAATGTATGAAAGCTCAACAAAGGAAACTAAGTGGGTGTGCATCCAGCCTGCTTGCTCACGAAGACCTAGGGGCATTTAGGAAGCCCATTGTTGGAATATACAAGCCAAGTTCTATAATGAAAAATTCCCACTAGTATATGAAAGTGACAAAACAAGAGACTCTCTATCCTAAAGATCATTTTGATACTTTGAAGCACAAATGTGGAAAAAGGATAATAGCATTGCCCTTTTTATTTCTCTTTTTTTGGGCCTTTTCTTTTTTCTTTTTGGCCTTTCTCTTTTTTGGGACAATGCTCTATTAATGATGATCATCACACTTCTATTCATTTACAACTCAATGATTACAACTCGATACTTAGAACAAAATATGACTCTATATGAATGCCTCCGGCGGTGTACCGGGATGGGCAACGAATCAAGAGTGACATGTATGAAATAATATGCATGGTGGCTTTGCCACAGCTACGATTTCAACTACATGATCATGCAAGGCAATATGACAATGATGAAGCGTGTCATAAAACGGAACGGTCGAAAGGTGCATGGCAATATATCTCGGAATGGCTATGGAAATGCCATAATAGGTAGGTATGGTGGCTATTTTGAGGAAGATAAAAGGAGGTTTATGTGTGATAGAGCGTATCGTATCACGGGGTTTGGATGCACCGGCGAAGTTTGCACCAACTCTCAAGGTGAGAAAGGGCAATGCACGGTACCGAAGAGGCTAGCAATGATGGAAGGTTGAGAGTGCGTATAATCCATGGACTCAACATTAGTCATAGAGAACTCACATACTTATTGCAAAAATCTACAAGTCATCAAAAACCAAGCACTACGCGCATGCTCCTAGGGGGATAGATTGGTAGGAAAAGACCATCACTCGTCCCCGACCGCCACTCATAAGGATGACAATCAAAGAACACCTCATGTTTCAAATTTTTCACACAACATTTACCATACGTGCATGCTACGAGACTTGCAAACTTCAACACAAGTATTTCTCAAATTCACAACTACTCAACTAGCACAACTTTAATATCACTATTCAATATCTCAAAACTATCATCAAGTATCAAACTTCTACTAGTTTTCAATGCACTTATATGAAAGTTTTATTATATTCATCTTGAATGCCTATGATATTAGGACTAATTTTATAACCAAAGAAAATTACCATGCTGTTCTAAAGGACTCTCAAAATAATATAAATGAAGCATGAGAGATCAATAATTTCTAGAAAATAAAACCACCGCCGTGCTCTAAAAGATATAAGTGAAGCACTAGAGCAAAATTGTTTAGCACAAAAGATATAAGTGAAGCATATAGAGTATTCCAATAAATTCCGATTAATGTGTGTCTCTCCCAAAAGGTGTGTACAGAATGGATGATTGTGGTGAACTAAAAAGCAAAGACTCAAATCATACAAGACGCTCCAAGAAAAACACATATCATGTGGTGAATAAAAATATAGCTCCAAGTAAAGTTACCGATGGACGAAGACAAAAGAGCGGATCCCTTCCGGGGCATCCCCAAGCTTAGGCTTTTTGGTTGTCCTTATATTTTACCTTGGGGTGCCTTGGGCATCCCCAAGCTTAGGCTCTTGCCACTCCTTGTTCCATAATCCATCAAATCTTTACCCAAAACTTGAAAACTTCACAACACATAACTTAACAGAAAATCTAGTGAGCTCCGTTAGCGAAAGAAAACAAAACACCACTTCAAGGTACTGTAATGAACTCATTCTTTATTTATATTGGTGTTAAACCTACTGTATTCCAACTTCTCTATGGTTCATAACCTCCGATACTAGCCATAGATTCATCAAAATAAGCAAACAACACACGAAAATCAGAATCTGTCAAAAACAGAACAGTCTGTAGTAATCAGATTTGTAAAATATTGAAAGTAAAGATTGCAAAATAAACGGCGCCAGAAATAGCTAGTTGACGGAAGATTAATATGATGGAAAATAGACCCGGGGGCCATAGGTTTCACTAGTGGCTTCTCTCAAGATGTCATAAGTATTACGGTGGGTGAACAAATTACTGTCGAGCAATTGATAGAAAAGTGCATAATTATGAGAATATCTAGGCATGATCATGTATATAGGCATCACGTCCGTGACAAGTAGACCGACTCCTGCCTGCATCTACTACTATTACTCCACACATCGACCGCTTTCCAGCATGCATCTAGAGTATTAAGTTCATAAGAGCAGAGTAACGCATTAGGTAAGATGACATGATGTAGAGGGATAAACTCAAGCAATATGATATAAACCCCATCTTTTTATCCTCGATGGCAACAATACAATACATGTCGTTTCCCTTTCTGTCACTGGGATCGAGCAACGCAAGATTGAACCCAAAGCTAAGCACTTCTCCCATTGCAAGAAAGATCAATCTAGTAGGCCAAACCAAACTGATAATTCGAAGAGACTTGCAAAGATAACCAATCATACATAAAAGAATTCAGAGCAGATTCAAATATTGTTCATAGATAATCTTGATCATAAACCCACAATTCATCGGATCTCGACAAATACACCGCAAAAAAGAGTTACATCGAATAGATCTCCAAGAAGATCGAGGAGAACTTTGTATTGAGATCCAAAGAGAGAGAAGAAGCCATCTAGCTAATAACTATGCAACCGAAGGTCTGTGGTAAACTACTCACACATCATCGGAGAGCCTATGGTGTTGATGTAGAATCCCTCCATGATCGATTCCCCCTCCGGCGGAGCGCCAGAAAAGGCCCCAAGATGGGATCTCATGGGTACAGAAGGTTGCGGCGGTGGAAATAGGGTTTGGTGGTGCTCCTGGATGGTTTCGGGGTACGTAGGTATATATAGGAGGAGGAAGTATGTCGGTGGGCCCACGAGGGTGGGGGTGCACCCAGGGGGGCAGGCGCGCATCCCTACCTCGTGGCCTCCTCGTTCATTTCTTGACGTCCACTCCAAGTCCTCTGGATCACGTTTGTTCCAAAAATCACGCTACTAAAGGTTTCATTCCGTTTGGACTCCGTTTGATATTCCTTTTCTGCGAAACACTGAAATATGCAAAAAAATAGCAATTTGCACTGGGCCTTGGGTTAATAGGTTAGTCCCAAAAATAATATAAAAGTGTATAAATAAGCCCAGTAAACATCCAAAATAGAATATATAATAGCATGCAGCAATAAAAAATTATAGATACATTGGAGACGTATCAAGCATCCCCAAGCTTAATTCCTGCTTGTCCTCGAGTAGGTAAATGATAAAAATAGAATTTTTGATGTGGAATGCGACTTAGCATATTCTTCAATGTAATCTTCTTTATTGTGGCATGAATATTCAGATCCGAAATATTCAAGATTAAAGTTTAATATTGACATAAAAATAATAATACTTCAAGCATACAAACTAAGCAATTATGTCTTCTCAAAATAACACGGCCAAAGAAAGTTCATCCCTACAAAATCATATAGTTTGGCCATGCTTCATTTTCGTGACACAAGAATGCTCTCATCTTGCGCAACTCCGATGACAAGCCAAGCAATTGTTTCATACTTTAGTAATCTCAAACTTTTTTCAACTTTCACGCAATACATGAGCGTGAGCCATGGATATAGCACTATGGGTGGAATAGAATATAATGATGGGGGTTGTGTGGAGAAGACAAAAAAAAGGAGAAAGTCTCACATTGACGCGGCTAATCAACGGGCTAGGGAAATGCCCATCAATTGATGTCAATGCAAGGAGTAGGGATTGCCATGCAACAGATGCACTAGAGCTATAAATGTATGAAAGCTCAACAAAGGAAACTAAGTGGGTGTGCATCCAGCCTGCTTGCTCACGGAAACCTAGGGCATTTAGGAAGCCCATTGTTGGAATATACAAGCCAAGTTCTATAATGAAAAATTCCCACTAGTATATGAAAGTGACAAAACAAGAGACTCTCTATCATAAAGATCATTTTGATACTTTGAAGCACAAATGTGGAAAAAGGATAATAGCATTGCCCTTTTTATTTCTCTTTTTTTGGGCCTTTTCTTTTTTCTTTTTGGCCTTTCTCTTTTTTGGGACAATGCTCTATTAATGATGATCATCACACTTCTATTCATTTACAACTCAATGATTACAACTCGATACTTAGAACAAAATATGACTCTATACGAATGCCTCCGGCGGTGTACCGGGATGGGCAACGAATCAAGAGTGACATGTATGAAATAATATGCATGGCGGCTTTGCCACAACTACGATTTCAACTACATGATCATGCAAGGCAATATGACAATGATGAAGCGTGTCATAAAAACGGAACGGTGGAAAGTTGCATGGCAATATATCTCGGAATGGCTATGGAAATGCCATAATAGGTAGGTATGGTGGCTGTTTTGAGGAAGATAAAAGGAGGTTTATGTGTGATAGAGCGTATCGTATCACGGGGTTTGGATGCACCGGCGAAGTTTGCACCAACTCTCAAGGTGAGAAAGGGCAATGCACGGTACCGAAGAGGCTAGCAATGATGGAAGGTTGAGAGTGCGTATAATCCATGGACTCAACATTAGTCATAGAGAACTCACATACTTATTGCAAAAATCTACAAGTCATCAAAAACCAAGCACTACGCGCATGCTCCTAGGGGGATAGATTGGTAGGAAAAGACCATCACTCGTCCCCGACCGCCACTCATAAGGATGACAATCAAAGAACACCTCATGTTTCAAATTTGTCACACAATGTTTACCATACGTGCATGCTACGGGACTTGCAAACTTCAACACAAGTATTTCTCAATATCACAACTACTCAACTAGCACAACTTTAATATCACTATTCAATATCTCAAAACTATCATCAAGTATCGAACTTCTCCTAGTATTCAATGCACTTATATGAAAGTTTTATTATATCCATCTTGGATGCCTATCATATTAGGACTAATTTTATAACCAAAGAAAATTACCATGCTGTTCTAAAGGACTCTCAAAATAATATAAATGAAGCATGAGAGATCAATAATTTCTAGAAAATAAAACCACCGCCGTGCTCTAAAAGATATAAGTGAAGCACTAGAGCAAAATTGTTTAGCTCAAAAGATATAAGTGAAGCATATAGAGTATTCTAATGAATTCCGATTAATGTGTGTCTCTCCCAAAAGGTGTGTACAGAATGGATGATTGTGGTGAACTAAAAAGCAAAGACTCAAATCATACAAGACGCTCCAAGAAAAACACATATCATGTGGTGAATAAAAATATTGCTCCAAGTAAAGTTACCGATGGACGAAGACAAAAGAGGGGATGCCTTCCGGGGCATCCCCAAGCTTAGGCTTTTTGGTTGTCCTTATATTTTACCTTGGGGTGCCTTGGGCATCCCCAAGCTTAGGCTCTTGCCACTCCTTGTTCCATAATCCATCAAATCTTTACCCAAAACTTGAAAACTTCACAACACAAAACTTAACAGAAAATCTAGTGAGCTCCGTTAGCGAAAGAAAACAAAACACCACTTCAAGGTACTGTAATGAACTCATTCTTTATTTATATTGGTGTTAAACCTACTGTATTCCAACTTCTCTATGGTTCATAACCTCCGATACTAGCCATAGATTCATCAAAATAAGCAAACAACACACGAAAAACAGAATCTGTCAAAAACAGAACAGTCTGTAGTAATCAGATTTGTAAAATATTGAAAGTAAAGATTGCAAAATAAACGGCGCCAGAAATAGCTAGTTGACGGAAGATTAATATGATGGAAAATAGACCCGGGGGCCATAGGTTTCACTAGTGGCTTCTCTCAAGATGTCATAAGTATTACGGTGGGTGAACAAATTACTGTCGAGCAATTGATAGAAAAGTGCATAATTGTGAGAATATCTAGGCATGATCATGTATATAGGCATCACGTCCGTGACAAGTAGACCGACTCCTGCCTGCATCTACTACTATTACTCCACACATCGACCGCTTTCCAGCATGCATCTAGAGTATTAAGTTCATAAGAGCAGAGTAACGCATTAGGTAAGATGACATGATGTAGAGGGATAACCTCAAGCAATATGATAGAAACCCCATCTTTTTATCCTCGATGGCAACAATACAATACATGTCGTTTCCCTTTCTGTCACTGGGATCGAGCAACGCAAGATTGAACCCAAAGCTAAGCACTTCTCCCATTGCAAGAAAGATCAATCTAGTAGGCCAAACCAAACTGATAATTCGAAGAGACTTGCAAAGATAACCAATCATACATAAAAGAATTCAGAGAAGATTCAAATATTGTTCATAGATAATCTTGATCATAAACCCACAATTCATCGGATCTCGACAAATACACCGCAAAAAAGAGTTACATCGAATAGATCTCCAAGAAGATCGAGGAGAACTTTGTATTTAGATCCAAAGAGAGAGAAGAAGCCATCTAGCCAATAACTATGGAACCGAAGGTCTGTGGTAAACTACTCACACATCATCGGGGAGGCTATGGTGTTGATGTAGAATCCCTCCATGATCGATTCCCCCTCCGGCAGAGCGCCGGAAAAGGCCCCAAGATGGGATCTCATGGGTACAGAAGGTTGCGGCGGTGGAAATAGGGTTTGGTGGTGCTCCTAGATGGTTTTGGGGTACGTAGGTATATATAGGAGGAGGAAGTAGGTCGGTGGGGCCACGAGGGGCCCACGAGGGTGGGGGTGCGCCCAGGGGGGCACGCGCGCATCCCTACCTCGTGGCCTCCTCGTTCATTTCTTGACGTCCACTCCAAGTCCTCTGGATCTCGTTTGTTCCAAAAATCACGCTCCTAAAGGTTTCATTCCGTTTGGACTCCGTTTGATATTCCTTTTCTGCGAAACACCGAAATATGCAAAAAAAATAGCAATTTGCACTGGGCCTTGGGTTAATAGGTTAGTCCCAAAAATAATATAAAAGTGTATAAATAAGCCCAGTAAACATCCAAAATAGAATATATATAGCATGCAGCAATAAAAAATTATAGATACGTTGGAGACGTATCAAGCATCCCCAAGCTTAATTCCTGCTCGTCCTCGAGTAGGTAAATGATAAAAATAGAATTTTTGATGTGGAATGCGACTTAGCATATTCTTCAATGTAATCTTCTTTATTGTGGCATGAATATTCAGATCCGAAATATTCAAGATTAAAGTTTAATATTAACATAAAAATAATAATACTTCAAGCATACAAACTAAGCAATTATGTCTTCTCAAAACAACACGGCCAAAGAAAGTTCATCCCTACAAAATCATATAGTTTGGCCATGCTTCATTTTCGTGACACAAGAATGCTCTCATCTTGCACAACTCGGATGACAAGCCAAGCAATTGTTTCATACTTTAGTAATCTCAAACTTTTTTCAACTTTCACGCAATACATGAGCGTGAGCCATGGATATAGCACTATGGGTGGAATAGAATATAATGATGGGGGTTGTGTGGAGAAGACAAAAAAGGAGAAAGTCTCACATTGACGCGGCTAATCAACGGGCTAGGGAAATGCCCATCAATTGAAGTCAATGCAAGGAGTAGGGATTGCCATGCAACAGATGCACTAGAGCTATAAATGTATGAAAGCTCAACAAAGGAAACTAAGTGGGTGTGCATCCAGCCTGCTTGCTCACGAAGACCTAGGGCATTTAGGAAGCCCATTGTTGGAATATACAAGCCAAGTTCTATAATGAAAAATTCCCACTAGTATATGAAAGTGACAAAACAAGAGACTCTCTATCATAAAGATCATTTTGATACTTTGAAGCACAAATGTGGAAAAAGGATAATAGCATTGCCCTTTTTATTTCTCTTTTTTGGGCCTTTTCTTTTTTCTTTTTGGCCTTTCTGTTTTTTGGGACAATGCTCTATTAATGATGATCATCACACTTCTATTCATTTACAACTCAATGATTACAACTCGATACTTAGAACAAAATATGACTCTATATGAATGCCTCCGGCGGTGTACCGGGATGGGCAACGAATCAAGAGTGACATGTATGAAATAATATGCATGGTGGCTTTGCCACAGCTACGATTTCAACTACATGATCATGCAAGGCAATATGACAATGATGAAGCGTGTCATAAAAACGGAACGGTGGAAAGTTGCATGGCAATATATCTCGGAATGGCTATGGAAATGCCATAATAGGTAGGTATGGTGGCTGTTTTGAGGAAGATAAAAGGAGGTTTATGTGTGATAGAGCGTATCGTATCACGGGGTTTGGATGCACCGGCGAAGTTTGCACCAACTCTCAAGGTGAGAAAGGGCAATGCACGGTACCGAAGAGGCTAGCAATGATGGAAGGTTGAGAGTGCGTATAATCCATGGACTCAACATTAGTCATAGAGAACTCACATACTTATTGCAAAAATCTACAAGTCATCAAAAACCAAGCACTACAGCATGCTCCTAGGGGGATAGATTGGTAGGAAAAGACCATCACTCGTCCCCGACCGCCACTCATAAGGATGACAATCAAAGAACACCTCATGTTTCAAATTTGTCACACAATGTTTACCATACGTGCATGCTACGGGACTTGCAAACTTCAACACAAGTATTTCTCAAATTCACAACTACTCAACTAGCACAACTTTAATATCACTATTCAATATCTCAAAACTATCATCAAGTATCAAACTTCTCCTAGTATTCAATGCACTTATATGAAAGTTTTATTATATCCATCTTGGATGCCTATCATATTAGGACCAATTTTATAACCAAAGAAAATTACCATGCTGTTCTAAAGGACTCTCAAAATAATATAAATGAAGCATGAGAGATCAATAATTTCTAGAAAATAAAACCACCGCCGTGCTCTAAAAGATATAAGTGAAGCACTAGAGCAAAATTGTTTAGCTCAAAAGATATAAGTGAAGCATATAGAGTATTCTAATAAATTCCGATTAATGTGTGTCTCTCCCAAAAGGTGTGTACAGAATGGATGATTGTGGTGAACTAAAAAGCAAAGACTCAAATCATACAAGACGCTCCAAGAAAAACACATATCATGTGGTGAATCAAAATATAGCTCCAAGTAAAGTTACCGATGGACGAAGACAAAAGAGAGGATGCCTTCCGGGGCATCCCCAAGCTTAGGCTTTTTGGTTGTCCTTATATTTTACCTTGGGGTGCCTTGGGCATCCCCAAGCTTAGGCTCTTGCCACTCCTTGTTCCATAATCCATCAAATCTTTACCCAAAACTTGAAAACTTCACAACACAAAACTTAACAGAAAATCTAGTGAGCTCCGTTAGCGAAAGAAAACAAAACACCACTTCAAGGTACTGTAATGAACTCATTCTTTATTTATATTGGTGTTAAACCTACTGTATTCCAACTTCTCTATGGTTCATAACCTCCGATACTAGCCATAGATTCATCAAAATAAGCAAACAACACACGAAAAACAGAATCTGTCAAAAACAGAACAATCTGTAGTAATCAGATTTGTAAAATATTGAAAGTAAAGATTGCAAAATAAACGGCGCCAGAAATAGCTAGTTGACGGAAGATTAATATGATGGAAAATAGACCCGGGGGCCATAGGTTTCACTAGTGGCTTCTCTCAAGATGTCATAAGTATTACGGTGGGTGAACAAATTACTGTCGAGCAATTGATAGAAAAGTGCATAATTATGAGAATATCTAGGCATGATCATGTATATAGGCATCACGTCCGTGACAAGTAGACCGACTCCTGCCTGCATCTACTACTATTACTCCACACATCGACCGCTTTCCAGCATGCATCTAGAGTATTAAGTTCATAAGAGCAGAGTAACGCATTAGGTAAGATGACATGATGTAGAGGGATAACCTCAAGCAATATGATAGATACCCCATCTTTTTATCCTCGATGGCAACAATACAATACATGTCGTTTCCCTTTCTGTCACTGGGATCGAGCAACGCAAGATTGAACCCAAAGCTAAGCACTTCTCCCATTGCAAGAAAGATCAATCTAGTAGGCCAAACCAAACTGATAATTCGAAGAGACTTGCAAAGATAACCAATCATACATAAAAGAATTCAGAGAAGATTCAAATATTGTTCATAGATAATCTTGATCATAAACCCACAATTCATCGGATCTCGACAAATACACCGCAAAAAAGAGTTACATCGAATAGATCTCCAAGAAGATCGAGGAGAACTTTGTATTTAGATCCAAAGAGAGAGAAGAAGCCATCTAGCCAATAACTATGGAACCGAAGGTCTGTGGTAAACTACTCACACATCATCGGGGAGGCTATGGTGTTGATGTAGAATCCCTCCATGATCGATTCCCCCTCCGGCAGAGCGCCGGAAAAGGCCCCAAGATGGGATCTCATGGGTACAGAAGGTTGTGGCGGTGGAAATAGGGTTTGGTGGTGCTCCTAGATGGTTTCGGGGTACGTAGGTATATATAGGAGGAGGAAGTAGGTCGGTGGGGCCACGAGGGGCCCACGAGGGTGGGGGTGCGCCCAGGGGGGCACGCGCGCATCCCTACCTCGTGGCCTCCTCGTTCATTTCTTGACGTCCACTCCAAGTCCTCTGGATCTCGTTTGTTCCAAAAATCACGCTCCTAAAGGTTTCATTCCGTTTGGACTCCGTTTGATATTCCTTTTCTGCGAAACACCGAAATATGCAAAAAAAATAGCAATTTGCACTGGGCCTTGGGTTAATAGGTTAGTCCCAAAAATAATATAAAAGTGTATAAATAAGCCCAGTAAACATCCAAAATAGAATATATATAGCATGCAGCAATAAAAATTATAGATACGTTGGAGACGTATCAAGCATCCCCAAGCTTAATTCCTGCTCGTCCTCGAGTAGGTAAATGATAAAAATAGAATTTTTGATGTGGAATGCGACTTAGCATATTCTTCAATGTAATCTTCTTTATTGTGGCATGAATATTCAGATCCGAAATATTCAAGATTAAAGTTTAATATTGACATAAAAATAATAATACTTCAAGCATACAAACTAAGCAATTATGTATTCTCAAAACAACACGGCCAAAGAAAGTTCATCCCTACAAAATCATATAGTTTGGCCATGCTTCATTTTCGTGACACAAGAATGCTCTCATCTTGCACAACTCGGATGACAAGCCAAGCAATTGTTTCATACTTTAGTAATCTCAAACTTTTTTCAACTTTCACGCAATACATGAGCGTGAGCCATGGATATAGCACTATGGGTGGAATAGAATATAATGATGGGGGTTGTGTGGAGAAGACAAAAAAGGAGAAAGTCTCACATTGACGCGGCTAATCAACGGGCTAGGGAAATGCCCATCAATTGATGTCAATGCAAGGAGTAGGGATTGCCATGCAACAGATGCACTAGAGCTATAAATGTATGAAAGCTCAACAAAGGAAACTAAGTGGGTGTGCATCCAGCCTGCTTGCTCACGAAGACCTAGGGCATTTAGGAAGCCCATTGTTGGAATATACAAGCCAAGTTCTATAATGAAAAATTCCCACTAGTATATGAAAGTGACAAAACAAGAGACTCTCTATCATAAAGATCATTTTGATACTTTGAAGCACAAATGTGGAAAAAGGATAATAGCATTGCCCTTTTTATTTCTCTTTTTTGGGCCTTTTCTTTTTTCTTTTTGGCCTTTCTGTTTTTTGGGACAATGCTCTATTAATGATGATCATCACACTTCTATTCATTTACAACTCAATGATTACAACTCGATACTTAGAACAAAATATGACTCTATATGAATGCCTCCGGCGGTGTACCGGGATGGGCAACGAATCAAGAGTGACATGTATGAAATAATATGCATGGTGGCTTTGCCACAGCTACGATTTCAACTACATGATCATGCAAGGCAATATGACAATGATGAAGCGTGTCATAAAAACGGAATGGTGGAAAGTTGCATGGCAATATATCTCGGAATGGCTGTGGAAATGCCATAATAGGTAGGTATGGTGGGTGTTTTGAGGAAGATAAAAGGAGGTTTATGTGTGATAGAGCGTATCGTATCACGGGGTTTGGATGCACCGGCGAAGTTTGCACCAACTCTCAAGGTGAGAAAGGGCAATGCACGGTACCGAAGAGGCTAGCAATGATGGAAGGTTGAGAGTGCGTATAATCCATGGACTCAACATTAGTCATAGAGAACTCACATACTTATTGCAAAAATCTACAAGTCATCAAAAACCAAGCACTACGCGCATGCTCCTAGGGGGATAGATTGGTAGGAAAAGACCATCACTCGTCCCCGACCGCCACTCATAAGGATGACAATCAAAGAACACCTCATGTTTCAAATTTTTCACACAACATTTACCATACGTGCATGCTACGGGACTTGCAAACATCAACACAAGTATATCTCAAATTCACAACTACTCAACTAGCACAACTTTAATATCACTATTCAATATCTCAAAACTATCATCAAGTATCAAACTTCTCCTAGTATTCAATGCACTTATATGAAATTTTTATTATATCCATCTTGGATGCCTATCATATTAGGACTAATTTTATAACCAAAGAAAATTACCATGCTGTTCTAAAGGACTCTCAAAATAATATAAATGAAGCATGAGAGATCAATAATTTCTAGAAAATAAAACCACCGCCGTGCTCTAAAAGATATAAGTGAAGCACTAGAGCAAAATTGTTTAGCTCAAAAGATATAAGTGAAGCATATAGAGTATTCTAATAAATTCCGATTAATGTGTGTCTCTCCCAAAAGGTGTGTACAGAATGGATGATTGTGGTGAACTAAAAAGCAAAGACTCAAATCATACAAGACGCTCCAAGAAAAACACATATCATGTGGTGAATAAAAATATAGCTCCAAGTAAAGTTACCGATGGACGAAGACAAAAGAGGGATGCCTTCCGGGGCATCCCCAAGCTTAGGCTTTTTGGTTGTCCTTATATTTTACCTTGGGGTGCCTTGGGCATCCCCAAGCTTAGGCTCTTGCCACTCCTTGTTCCATAATCCATCAAATCTTTACCCAAAACTTGAAAACTTCACAACACAAAACTTAACAGAAAATCTAGTGAGCTCCGTTAGCGAAAGAAAACAAAACACCACTTCAAGGTACTGTAATGAACTCATTCTTTATTTATATTGGTGTTAAACCTACTGTATTCCAACTTCTCTATGGTTCATAACCTCCGATACTAGCCATAGATTCATCAAAATAAGCAAACAACACACGAAAAACAGAATCTGTCAAAAACAGAACATTCTGTAGTAATCAGATTTGTAAAATATTGAAAGTAAAGATTGCAAAATAAACGGCGCCAGAAATAGCTAGTTGACGGAAGATTAATATGATGGAAAATAGACCCGGGGGCCATAGGTTTCACTAGTGGCTTCTCTCAAGATGTCATAAGTATTACGGTGGGTGAACAAATTACTGTCGAGCAATTGATAGAAAAGTGCATAATTATGAGAATATCTAGGCATGATCATGTATATAGGCATCACGTCCGTGACAAGTAGACCGACTCCTGCCTGCATCTACTACTATTACTCCACACATCGACCGCTTTCCAGCATGCATCTAGAGTATTAAGTTCATAAGAGCAGAGTAACGCATTAGGTAAGATGACATGATGTAGAGGGATAAACTCAAGAAATATGATATAAACCCCATCTTTTTATCCTCAATGGCAACAATACAATACATGTCGTTTCCCTTTCTGTCACTGGGATCGAGCAACACAAGATTGAACCCAAAGCTAAGCACTTCTCCCATTGCAAGAAAGATCAATCTAGTAGGCCAAACCAAACTGATAATTCGAAGAGACTTGCAAAGATAACCAATCATACATAAAAGAATTCAGAGAAGATTCAAATATTGTTCATAGATAATCTTGATCATAAACCCACAATTCATCGGATCTCGACAAATACACCGCAAAAAAGAGTTACATCGAATAGATCGCCAAGAAGATCGAGGAGAACTTTTTATTGAGATCCAAAGAGAGAGAAGAAGCCATCTAGCTAATAACTATGGAACCGAAGGTCTACGGTAAACTACTCACACATCATCGGAGAGGCTATGGTGTTGATGTAGAATCCCTCCATGATCGATTCCCCCTCCGGCGGAGCGCCGGAAAAGGCCCCAAGATGGGATCTCATGGGTACAGAAGGTTGCGGCGGTGGAAAGAGGGTTTGGTGATGGTCCTGGATGGTTTTGGGGTACGTAGGTATATATAGGAGGAAGAAGTAGGTCGATGGAGCCACGAGGGGACCACGAGGGTGGGGGCACGCCTCCCTGCCTCGTGGCCTCCTCATTTATTTTTTGACGTCCACTCCAAGTCCTCTGGATCACGTTTGTTCCAAAAATCACGCTCCCGAAGGTTTCATTCCGTTTGGACTCCGTTTTATATTCCTTTTCTGCGAAACACTGAAATAGGCAAAAAACAACAATTTGCACTGGGCCTTGGGTTAATAGGTTAGTCCCAAAAATAATATAAAAGTGTATAAATAAGCCCATTAAACATCCAAAACAGAATATATAATAGCATGGAGCAATCAAAAATTATAGATACGTTGGAGACGTATCAAGGATCATTGCTAAGGCTTTATGGCCAGTCGACTCTCCTCCAGGGAGTATGGATGAACTCCTTAATTTATTCAAGGGAGCTCGGTGCCGTTTTGGACGGTGGAAGATATCAGCATGCCGAGAAGGTGCTCGGGAGGCATGGGCCATGGTGAAAATACGGTACACCGGACTTGATCCAAATCATATGGCGCGGGTCGAACCTTGAGGATCCGATGGACAAGAAATCCCAGTCAGCCTGGTGTACGACCAAGTAAAGGAGGCCGCCAAATTTTCCCAACAAGATTTTAGACTAGACAAACTGTTAGAGGGTCTAGAGGAAGAAGGAGTTTTTGAGTCCAGGTAGCAATGTACTTTTATCGATAAACTTGTCTCCGATCGAATTTGTAAAACGATTGTCATGGCAGACTTTCTGCTTCGACCTCCAAAAACCCTAGGTTTGGACTGTTTCCGAATATTATACTATAGGTAAACACCAAGGTATGGTCGGAAACCAGGCAGTCCGGTCATCGTTGCTTGAACATACAAGTTGTATTCAGGGAGTTATGTTATATTACATTTGATTGTAAGAAACATCTTCCAGAGAGAATAGTTCCGTTAAGGGTTCCTGTCCCTGGGCTAGTATGCGGTTTTTGTGCATACCGAAGCTGTGATGCTAAAAAAACCACATTACGCGTTTATACTCTGGGGTTTTTGAATTGCCATGAGGGTAGTTCGTCTTTTTCTCACCCACCAATCATTCCCTTAAGAACGCTAGCTTTCGGCTTGACCCGTCTAAGGTACATGTCCAGATGAACCGGCTGTAACAATCGCAGAGGCGCTCCCTTTATGCCCTAGCCGAACAAGCGGGAACGTAGGGCATAAGCACAGGAGCCAGGCAACCCAGCTTGGCAAAAATGTAAGTCATAAAGGTGCATATAATGGCAAAGAAAAGACATATATGTATAGATGACACATATATACGGTGAGCTTGATGCTTAGAAAATAATAATAAGAAGAAGCTTCTTGTGAAAAGAAGCCCCCAGTATTGTGGGGTATGTACAGTTGAGGATGTCTACCCCTCGGGTGTGCGGTTTATCGGAACACGAGCTATAAGTCGTATTGAAACGAGAAAAAAAGGAAAATGGTAAAAGAGAGAAAAGAAGGAACGAGAAAAAGTTATATGTGCGGACTTAGGCATAGAATCTTCGGAGCCTTGTGGCGTTCCATGGGTTTGGCTCCAAGCGATTGTCCGGAGCATTGCGAAGATGATAGGCTCCTCCTGTGAGCACTTCATCTATAATGAAGGGACCCTCCCATTTGGGCTTGAGCTTGTCCTTTTTCTTTTCTGGTAGGCGTAAAACGAGTTCATCGACATTGTAGGTCTTTGCCCTTACTTCTCTGCTTTGGTATCGCCGAGCCTACTCTTGATAGAATGCGGAACGGGCCTTCGCAACATCGCGCTCCTCCTCTAGGCCGTCCAAGTCGTCCTGCCGATTGAGCTCGGCTTCTCTTTCTTCATACATGCGCACTCGAGGCGAGTCATGAATAATGTCGCAAGGCAAGACTGCCTCCACATCGTACACCATGAAAAAGGGAGTATATCCGGTCGTCCAATTGGGCATGGTCTGCAGCCCCCAGAGTACGGAATCGAGTTCCTCGACCCAGTGTTTGTCTGATTCTTGCAGAGATCGCACTAGTCTGGGTTTGATGCCGCTCAATATCATGTCGTTAGCCCGTTCGACCTGACCGTTCGTCTGAGGGTGGTATACGGAGGCGTAATCAAGCTTGATGCCCAAATTGGCGCACCAAGTTTTCACGTCGTTGGTTGTAAAGTTAGAGCCTGTATACAGTATTTGGAGCACGTAACGGACTGTGTCTCCTGTCGGGGATGTCAAGACGACACCAGCCGCAAGTCCAGCTAACATTTTAGAGCCATCAAAGTGCATCACCCAGTTGGAATATGTGTCATACTATTTAGGGAGTTCGGCCTCTGTCCATTCGGCGACGAAGTCAGCCAACACCTGAGATTTAATGGCTCGTCGTGGTTTGTACGTTATTTCAAATGGTAGGAGCTCAATGGCCCATTTGGCAATCCTGTCGGTGGCGTCCCGGTTGTTTATAATATCATTGAGTGGTAATTCTAAAGCCACCATGATTGAGCACTCTTGGAAGTAGTGCCGTAGCTTGCGGGATGCCATAAAGACCGCATATGCTATCTTCTGATAATGCGGGTATCGGGATTTGCATGGTGTAAGGACCGTCGATACGTAGTATACTGGTTCTGGGAGTGGGAATTTATGTCCCTCCTCCTCTCGTTCGACGACGAGCACCGCACTCACTGAGGGAGTCCTGGATTAGGGGGTCCTCGGACAGCCGGACTATATCCGTTGGTCAGACTGTTGGACTATGAAGATACAAGATTGAAGACCTCGTCCCGTGTCTGGATGGGACTCTCCTTGGCGTGGAAGGCAAGCTTGGCAATACGGATTGGTAGATCTCCTCCCTTGTAACCGACTCTGTGTAACCCTAGCCCCCTCCGGTGTCTATATAAACCGGAGGGTTTAGTCCGTAGGACAACAACAATCATACACTAGGCTAGCTTCTCGGGTTTAGCCTCTACGATCTCGTGGTAGATCAACTCTTGTAATACTCATATCATCAAGATCAATCAAGCAGGAAGTAGGGTATTACCTCCATCGAGAGGGCCCGAACCTGCGTAAACATTGTGTCCCCCGCCTCCTGTTACCATCCGCCTTAGACGCACAGTTCGGGACCCCCTACCCGAGATCCGCCGGTTTTGACACCGACATTGGTGCTTTCATTGAGAGTTCCACTATGCCGTCACCGTAGGGCTTGATGGCTCCTTCGATCATTGGACAACTTAATGGCAACGATGCGATCCCGGGTGAGGTTTTCCTCCCCGGACATATCTTCGTATTCGGCGGCTTCGTACTGCGGGCTAACTCGCTTGGCCATCTGGAGCAGATCGATAGCTACGCCCCTGGCCATCAGGTCAGGTTTGGAAACTTGAACTATACTGCCAACATCCACGGAGACTTGATCTTTGACGGATTCGAGCCCATGTCAGGTGCGCCGCACAATCACGACGAGCATGATTTAGCTCTGCCGTCGGACTGTGTTCGGGAGATCGCACCTGCAACTACTCCGGCCCTCAATCCGGAACAAATTGCGCCATCTGTGGACGGGTGGATGGACCCCGCCACGGAGGCCGCACACTCAGTGGCGATAGCGCCGAATACTGACCTCACCTCCTACGAGACCCGTGTTGCCGAACCGTTGGATTCGTCCCCGGCCACGGACTCCGAGCCGCTTGTGTCCGTGCCCATCAAATCCGATTGGGCACCGATCATGGAGTTTACCTCCGCGGATATCTTTCAGCACTCGCCTTTTGGCAACGTACTAAACTCGTTGAAGTCTCTCTCCCTGTCGGGAGACCCTTGGTCGAACTATGACCTGCTAGAATGGGATGCGGACGACGAAGAAATTCGCGCCCCACCCACCACCCACTTAGTAGCCACTGTCGACGATTTAACCGACATGCTCGACTTCGGCTCCGAAGACATCGACGGTATGGACGACGATGCAGGAGACGAACAAGAACCACCGCCCACAGGGCGCTGGACGGCCACCTCATCATATGACATATACATGGTGGACACCCCCAAAGAAGGGGATGGCGACAAGACAACGGAGGATAATCCCTCCAAGAAGCAACCCAAGCACCGACGTCAGCGGCGCCGCTCTAAGTCTCGCCATAGCAAAAGCAGCGATACCGGCACAAGAGACAATAACGCTCCGGATAGTGCCGAAGACGACGATAATCCCCTCCAGCCAGACCTCGAGCGGGAGGATGAACAAGCTAGCCCTCCGGAACAGGCAGCAAACGGAGAATCAGAGGATGACAATTACATGCCTCTCTCCGAAGACGAAGTGAGCCTCGGCGACGAAGAATTTGTCGTGCCTGAGGATCCCGTCGAGCAGGAACGCTTCAAGCGCCGGCTTATAGCCACAGCAAACAGCCTGAAGAAAAAGCAACAACAGCTTCGAGCTGATCAAGATCTGCTAGCGGATAGATGGACCGAAGTCCTGGCAGCCGAGGAATACGAACTCGAGCGCCCAACCAAGAGTTATCCAATGCGCAGGTTGCTACCTCACCTCGAGCAGGAAGCATTGAAACCTAAATCAACAGCGTATGATGCGGCTGATCGGCCACCTCGTGGCCGAGACAGAGAGGCATTTCAGCCCGAAGTCCAGCCCGCACCCCGCCGCCAATCAAACAAAAATACCAAGGCCCGGGGCAACACGCGGGACCTGCGAGACGTATTGGAAAACAAGGCAAAACATGCAAGATCGATCTATGGATCACGGGGGCGCGCACCAACGCAGGACGATGACCGTCACGCCGGATACACTAAAAGCAAATCCGGCCAGGCCGAATACAGCAGACAAGACTCATATGAACTGCGTCGTGATATAGCCCGGCACAGAGGCGCCGCACACCCCCTATGCTTCACTGATGAAGTAATGGATCACGAATTCCCAGAGGGTTTTAAACCCGTAAATATTGAATCATATGATGGTACAACAGATCCCGCGGTATGGATCGAGGATTTCCTCCTCCACATCCACATGGCTCGCGGTGATGATCTACATGCCATCAAGTACCTCCCACTAAAACTCAAAGGACCAGCTCGGCATTGGCTGAATAGCTTGCCAGCAGACTCCGTTGGCAGTTGGGAGGATTTGGAAGATGCATTCCTTGACAACTTCCAGGGCACTTATGTGCGACCACCGGATGCTGATGACTTGAGCCATATAACTCAGCAGCCAGGGGAATCGGCCAGGCAATTCTGGACCCGGTTCCTAACTAAGAAAAACCAAATTGTCGACTGTCCGGATGCAGAGGCCTTAGCGGCATTTAAGCATAACATCCGTGACGAGTGGCTCGCCCGGCACCTCGGCCAGGAGAAGCCGAAGTCTATGGCAGCCCTCACGACGCTCATGACCCGCTTTTGCGCGGGCGAAGACAGCTGGCTGGCTCGCAGCAACAACACATCAAGAAGTCATGGCACTTCAGATACAAAGGATACTAACGGCAGACCGCGTCGTAACAGACACAAGCGCCGCAACAACGGCGACAACGCCGAGGACACGGCAGTCAATGCCGGATTCAGCGGCTCTAAATCCGGTCAGCGGAAGAAGCCGTTCAAAAGAAGCAATCCGGGCCCGTCCAGTTTGGACCGCATACTCGATCGCTCGTGTCAAATTCACGGCACCCCCGATAAGCCAGCCAATCACACCAACAGAGAATGCTGGGTGTTCAAGCAGGCCGGCAAGTTGAATGCCGAAAACAGGGACAAGGGGCTGCATAGCGACGACGAGGAGGAGCCCCGGCCGCCGAACACAGGAGGACAGAAGAGGTTCCCTCCACAAGTGAAAACGGTGAACATGATATACGCAACCCACATTCCCAAGAGGGAACGGAAACGTGCACTAAGGGACGTCTATGCGATGGAGCCAGTCGCCCCAAAGTTCAACCCATGGTCCTCTTGTCCGATCACCTTCGATCGCAGGGACCACCCCACTAGTATCCGTCATGGCGGATCTGCCGCATTGGTCCTTGACCCCATCATCGACGGATTTCACCTCACCCGAGTCCTTATGGACAGCGGCAGCAGCCTGAACCTGCTCTATCAGGATACAGTGCGCAAAATGGGTATAGACCCCTCAAGGATCAAACCCACTAAAACCACCTTTAAAGATGTCATCCCAGGTGTAGAGGCCCATTGCACGGGCTCAATCACACTGGAAGTGGTCTTCGGATCTCCGGACAACTTCCGAAGCGAGGAGTTAATCTTCGATATCGTCCCGTTCCGCAATGGCTATCACGCACTGCTCGGGCGAACCGCATTCGCCAGATTCAATGCGGTACCGCATTATGCATACCTCAAACTCAAAATGCCAGGACCTCGTGGGGTTATAACAGTCAATGGAAACACATAATGCTCGCTCCACACGGAGGAGCACACTGCGGCACTCGCAGCTGAGGCACAAAGCAGCCTTTTAAGGCAAACCGCCAATTCGGCGATAAAGCCCCCGGACACCTTCAAGCGAGTCCGGAGTAACCTGCAACAGGATCGCCTGGCACGTTCAGAGCTTGCCTAGCAATTCGGCCCCGTCCTAGTCCCAGTCAAGCGACGAAATATGTGTCGCGCGTACATAATTACGCACTAAAAATACCATGGGCATAGGCGGGGGCACGACCAGGGCACGTCCCACAATGCGGCTCAACTGCCCCAGGGGTTGTATACCTTTATCATTTCCTCTCTTTCAGGACCTTACTCTCTGGAAGCCCTTTCCGGCAGCCTGATTGCTGGACACATTACGGGAAGGAACAACCAAGGAGGCAAGAAGCTAAGTCGTACAAGGGAATCCCCAGGTGGTCTCTGATAACAATCGAAGTACCCATTTTTAATACCCATACGCAGCTTACCCTTGGATAGGACATGTCAAATAGTCCTATTTTTTGCTTATTGCACTACTTGTATCAGTACGCTTCGACGTATTATTTAAATAACAATGCATAGCATTAGTCTATTATTGCATTACCCTTCTTTTTTCTTGTCTGTTTATTTACGACAACTTGCACCCGTACATTCTGGTACGACCAGTACGCCAGGGGCTTCAGTATACCCCATAATACGGCGTGAGAAGTCCGAACACTTTCGACAGTGCGGCACCCCGAACTTATAGCATTATATGCATCAGCTCCGAATCATGTCTTGGGTCAATAGTTGGGTTTGCCCGGCTCCCATGTTTTGGTACCTTACGTTCCGCAATATCGGCTAAGGTAGCGCTGGGAGAACTACTGCGATTGTGTCCCGGTTCTTCCGGACGAGCACCTCAGTAGAGAAAGCCGAAAACTGACTGTCATGATAAGGCGAGAGCTGGTCGCTGTTCGAGAGGTCTCAAGTCCTTAAAGACTTTTTCCGCTTCGGGCGAGGAGTCGGCCTTGCCCGACTTAGGCGTATATAGCGCCCCAAATTCGGCCTTCCGAATACTAGGGGCTTCGCCAAAATTTAAAATTGTAGACTTCTATGGCTAAGTGAGAGTGATAAAGCCTTATAGTCCGATTGCCTGGTTCGTTGTGCTGAACACCTCCCTCGAAGGACCCAAAATTGGGATAAAGAGTGCTCAGGTTTATCCCGAACACCTCAGTACTAGTTACATGGGGGCAGAAGCCGACGACTGGCCAACTCTCAGATTTTATAAACGGCCGCACAAAAGGTAATATTTTAAATTCACAAGCGTTGCATAGCACAAATGAACTCGTTTCATATTACAGGATCGCATGAGTACATTCATTCGAATATTACATCCTTAGTACATTCCTCCGCCACAAGGCGAGAACCCTTCAGGACACTGTTATAATACATCTCGGGGTGGCGATGCTCCTTGCCTTCCGGCGGCCCCTCCTTCACCAGCTTCTCGGCGTCCAGCTTCGCCCAGTGCACCTTTGCTCGGGCAAAAGCCCTGCGCGCTCCCTCGATGCAGACAGACCGCTTTATGACGTCAAGCCGCAGGCAGGCATTCACAAGCCGCCTCACCAGGCCGAAGTAGCTATCAGGCAGGGGATCGCCAGGCCACATCCAGACTATAAGACCCTTCATGGCCTGTTCGGCCGCCTTGTGGAGCTCGACCAGTTGCTCCAGCTGGTCGCTCAAGGGCATAGGGTGTTCGGTCCCAGTATACTGAGACCAGAACAACTTCTCCATCGAGCTCCCCTCCTCGACCCGGTAGAATTCCGCGGCATCTGATACACTGCGGGGTAGATTTGCGAACGCTCCTAGAGAGCTCCGAACTCGTGTAAGTAAAAGGAAATTTTCTCTCACATGCTTGCTTTGCATACTGAATGCCTTACCCGTCGCTATTTATTAACCGCCTCAATTTCCTAGAGGGCCTTTTGGGCTTCGGCCTTGGCATGTTGGGTGCTTTCGAGGGCCTTCGCAAGCTCGGACTCTCGCGTCTTAGAGTCAAGCTCCAAGGACTCGTGTTTCTTGACGAGAGCCTAGAGCTCTTGCTGCACCTCACCCACCCGGACCTCTTGTTTTAACCGCTCAATGCGCTCCTTGGCCACCTTGTCCTCGGCCTCGGACAGCGCCTTCTTCGGGGTCGCCACTTCGGTCGTGGCCCCTGGAAAAATTCATGACGATCCTATGAGCAGTCCGGAAGGAGGGTCCATCCCTTCTTGGACCCTTCGGCCTCCCCGGTTGGGGCGGCCTTCTTTTTGTTGTCCCCCCGGCTGGGGGGAGAACTTTCCTCTCCCTCCTCCTCATTTTCGTGGGAGGAGTGCGCCTTGGAGTTTTCGGACGATGAGTCCGATATAACCTTGCGCCGGAGACCCTTTCGGGTCCCCGTGGCCTTCTTCTTGGCCTTCTTCACCGGCGCCGGAACCAGCATCTCCGTCAGGAGAGCATCTGCAGGATCTTCAGGCAAGGGGGCTGGGCAATCGATCTACTCCGCTGTCTCTACCCAGTCCTGTTAAATGGCATGGAGGCTTAGATCCCGCACGTGATTAAACTGGGGAAAATAAAACATCCTATGAGATAGGAAAAACTCACTGGATTGGCAGGACGCTTTGTGCTGAGTCTGTGGTCCTCGGTAAGGGGAGGAGGTACCTCGGCGCCCTTGAACAACACCTTCTAGACGTCCTTGTGCGTCGTGTTGAAGAGCTCTCACAGTGTCTGGTGCTTGGCCGGGTCAAACTCCCACAAATTGAATGCCCGTCGTTGACACGGGAGGATCCGGCGGAAGAGCATGACCAGGACCACGTTGACAAGCTTGATTTTCTTGCTCATCATGTTTCTGATGCATTTCTGGAGTCCGGTCAGCTCCACCGAGGAACCCCAGGCCAGGCCCTTCTCTTTCCAGGAGGTGAGCCGCGTGGGAATTCCGGATCGGAATTCAGGGGCCGCCACCCAGTTGGTGTCGCGCGGCTCGGTGATGTAGAACCACCTCGATTGCCACCCCTTTATGGTCTCCACATAGGAGCCTTTGAGCCAGGTGACGTTAGGCATTTTGCCCACCATGGCGCCTCCGCACTCCGCTTGCTGACCGACCACCACCTTCGGTTTAACATTGAAGGTCTTCAGCCATAGGCCGAAGTGGGGCCTGATGCGGAGGAAGGCCTCGCACACGACGATAAACGCCGAGATGTTGAGGATAAAATTGGGGGCTAGATCGTGAAAATCCAGCCCGTAGTTGAACATGAGCCCGCAGACAAACGGGTGGAGGGGAAATCCCAGTCCGCGGATGAAGTGGGTAAGGAAAACCACCCTCTCATGGGGCTCTGGCGTAGGGATGATCTGCCCCACATGTGGAAGCCGGTGTGCAATATCCGCGGCTAGATATCCGGCTCCCCGTAGCTTCGTGATGTTCTCCTCCGTGACGGAGGAGACCATCCACTTGCCTCCTGCTCCAGACATGCTTGGAGTGGTTTGAGGAGAAAAACGCGAACTTGGGCGTTGGAGCTCGAGTGCGCAAGAATGGATGAGCAAGGAGGAAGAAGGCGTGGGTGAAAAGAGTGAATCCTTGTCCCTTTATAAGGGCGGAAGAGGCGATGCGCCTCCCCACTCACCTGGTAAAATCTCTTATTCCCCAAGCGCCGTAATTGACGACGCGGTTGGGTTACCCACACCCGTATTGATGAGAATCCCGTGATAAGGGGACACGATCTCTGCTTCGACAAGACATGCCAAGGAAACCGCCTCGCGATATGTGAAGTGGCTGGTTGTGAAAAACGGTTCGAATAATGACCGGGCCGTGGTGTGATGTCATGCTGCAAAATGCGTCAGTAGATTAGATTTGTGGGAATATTATTCTCTCTACGGTGGTATGTGGAATCTGTTTTGCAGAGCCGGACACTATCCTTGTGTTCAACATCTTCTATGGAGTACTCGGAGTGAGAACCCGCCTTGCAATGCCGAAGACAAATCTGCGCGCCGGACTCATCGTCATTGAAGCCTGGTTCAGGGGCTACTGAGGGAGTCCTGGATTAGGGGTTCCTTGGACAGCCGGACTATATCCGTTGGCCGGACTGTTGGACTATGAAGATACAAGATTGAAGACCTCGTCCCGTGTCCGGATGGGACTCTCCTTGGCGTGGAAGGCAAGCTTGGCAATACGGATATGTAGATCTCCTCCCTTGTAACCGACTCTGTGTAACCCTAGCCCCCTCCGGTGTCTATATAAACCGGAGGGTTTAGTCCGTAGGACAACAACAATCATACCATAGGCTAGCTTCTAGGGTTTAGCCTCTACGATCTCATGGTAGATCAACTCTTGTAATACTCATATCATCAAGATCAATCAAGCAGGAAGTAGGGTATTACCTCCATCGAGAGGGCCCGAACCTGGGTAAACATTGTGTCCCCCGCCTCCTGTTACCATCCGCCTTAGACGCACAGTTCGGGACCCCCTACCCGAGATCCGCCGGTTTTGACACCGACACTCACCACCTGGTGAGTTGCCGATATGTAAAGCAATGTTGGTTCGCCGACGTTTGGTACGGCCAGAATGGGGTTGCTTGCTAGCAAAGTTTTTATTTCCTCTAGTCCGGCTGTTGCAGCGTCCGTCCATGCAAAGTGGTCGGTGTGTCGGAGCAGGCGATACAATGGCAATGCCTTTTCTCCTAATCTGGAGATAAAGCGGCTCAAGGCTGCCACGCACCCGGCTAGTTTTTGGACCTGTTTGAGGTCAACCGGTGTTGCCAATTGTGACAGGGCTCAGATTTTGGCTGGGTTTGCTTCGATTCCTCTATTGGAGACAATAAACCCGAGCAGTTTGCCGGCGGACGCCAAAAACGTACTTTTCTGTATTGAGCCTTATGTCATATGTTCGGAGGTTGTCGAATATGAGGCGTAAGTCGTCCGCCAATGATTCAACATCCTTGGTTTTGATGACTACGTCATCTACATATGCCTCTACAGTCTTGCCGATTTGCTTTTCCAGGCACGTTTGAATCATGCGTTGGTAAGTGGCGCTGATGTTTTTTAGCCCAAAAGGCATAGTGTTGAAGCAGAAAGGCCCATATGGGGTGATGAATGCCATTGCGGCTTGCTCGGATTCCTTCATTTTAATTTGATGCTATCCGGAGTATGCGTTGAGGAAACACAGGGAATCGTGTACCATGGTCGCATCGATAATCTGGTCGATGCGAGGTAGTGGGAAGGGGTCCTTAGGGCATGCCTTGTTAAGGTCTTTGAAATCGACACACAGGCGCCAGGATTTATCCTTCTTTGGTACCATGACCAGGTTTGCTAGCCAGTCCGGATGTTTGGTCTCTCTGATAAACCCGGCTTCAAGTAGCTTGGCTAGCTCCTCCCCCATAGCCTGTCATTTGGGTTCAGAAAATCGCAGGAGTGTTTGCTTGACCGGCTTGTATCCCTTTAGTATGTTGAGACTATGTTCAGCCAATGCGCGTGGGATTCCTGGCATATCCGAGGGGTGCCAGGCGAAGATGTCCCAGTTTTCGCGCAAGAACACGCATAATGCGGCGTCAACCGTCGGGTCCAACTGTGCCCCAATGGAAGCTATTTTCTTGGGATCCATCGGGTGGACTTGGAATTTGACTATTTCGTCCGCTGGCTTGAAAGAGGTGGATTTGGACCTTTTATCAAGGATTACCTCGTCCCTATCCACTGTGGAATGCAGTGCGATGAGTTCCTCGGCCGCTAGGGCTTCGGATAGTGCCTCCAGGGCCAGGGATGCGGTTTTATTTTCAGCGCGAAGTGCTATGTCCGAATCACTGGAAATAGTGATAACACCGTTGGGCCCGGGCATTTTGAGCTTCATATGCCCGTAATGAGGTTTAGCTTGAAAGCGTGTGAATGCGTCTCGCCCTAACAGGGCATGATATCCGTTGTTAAAAGGGGCCACCTGGAAGATTATCTCTTCGGACCTATAGTTTTCTGGTGTGCCAAATACGACATACAGCTTAATTTTCCCCGAGCATCTTGCTTCCCTGCTGGGAATGATTCCCCTAAAAGATGTATTGCTCTGCTCAATGCGACTTCTGTCCATTTGCACTTTATTGAGCGTGTCCTCGTAGATGAGGTTCAATCCGCTGCCACTGTCCATTAGCACTTTAGTGAGCCGAAAACCGTCCACAATTGGGTTGAGGACCAGAGCGGCTGGTACTCGGACTGAGCGGGATCTTGGTTCATCATCGGCATTGAAAGTGATTGCCGTATCGTTCAAAGGGATTATTGTTGCTACATGGTAGACTTCGGCAAGGTCGCGAAGCGCCCGTTTGCGCCGATTATTTGATGAGAAGGTCTTGAAGACTATGAGTAATTCGGGATTGTGTTCCGAAGAGTACTTTTCTGGTGTAGTGTTGGTGAGGATACCCTCACCGCTCTTGGCCACCTGCCGGAGTATCCAACACGCCCGTAGGCTGTGCGTTGGTTCGGTATTCGGCATCATGTGTATTTGACAGGGCCTATCGAGCCATTCTTCGAAGACAGTTCTGTGTCGCGTAAAGGGCTTGATTTTCTTGTCCATGGGATGATGATTAGGTGCCCCGCGAGGGTGCATCCTTTTTGTCCGCCCGGGGGATGGCTTAAAGGCCTGCGGTTCCCAGCGGGCTGTCTGAGTTTTCCAGGCGCTTTCCTTTATGCAGTACTTCTGTACTATGTGCGCCAAATCTACAAAGTCCAAAACGCGGCGGTGATTGAGGGCATTAAGGATTCCCTCGTCCGTACAGTTTTTGCGAAATACTGAAATTGCGTCATCGTCACAGCTGTCATTTATATTGTTCCTAACAAGGAGGAATCTAGCCCAAAAGTGATGGACTGTCTCCTGAGGCTGCTGCCGCACATACATTAGGTCGCATATGTCCGGAGGGCCGGAGTTGCTTGGAGAATATTTCTTGTGGTGGGTGGGCAGGCTCAAATTCGCACCCAGGCCCACTATGGAATCCGGAGTTTGAAGAATTTTCGAGGTTACCAGCCGAGGCTCCGGAGTGTTCGGGGAGTTCTTGGGCTTAACGTCCGATGTTGTGTTCGGAGTACCGGGAGTGTCCTCTCGAGGGTGGGTATCCAGTTCTCCGGGCTCGGAAATCCGAACATAGTTGGTTCTCAACGTAGAACAGGAGTTATTGTCAGCCTGTTCCTCCACGACCGCTACCTGATGGGTGATCGGCGGAGATTTAATTTCTCTCTGATCGGGTTTAAGCCCGATTCGATCATAGTCAGTTGAGACCCCTAGGGCGGCGATGCGATCTAGCAGCTCGTTCAAAGACGATAGATCTGCCGGATCCATCTTGTCGGAGTATTCGGGACTGATACGGAGGTGATTTTTGGCGGCCTGGTGGGTCGCCTTTGGCTTAACGGCCGAAGGCGCCCATGGTGAAGTCGCCGAGTCGGAGGGTTTTCCCTGAAACTAGGGCTCCTCCGAAAGTGATACTGTCCTTGATGACAAGGCGAGCCATCGGTCCTTCTGTCGACGCCACGAGGCAGGCCACGAGGCAGGGAGGCGCGCCTGCCCCCCTGGGCGCGCCCCCACCCTCATGGGCCCCTCGCAGCTCCACCGACCTACTTCTTCCTCCTATATATACCCATATACCCCGAAACCAGCCAGGAGCACCACGGAACCCTATTTCCACCGCCGCAACCTTCTGTACCCGTAAGATCCCATCTTGGGGCCTTTTCCGGCGCTCTGTCGGACGGGGAATCGATCATGGAGGGCTTGTACATCAACACCATAGCCTCTCCGATGATGTGTGAGTAGTTTACCACAGACCTTCGGGTCCATAGTTATTAGCTAGATGGATTCTTCTCTCTCTTTGGATTTCAATACAAAGTTCTCCTCTATCTTCTTGGAGATCTATTCGACGTAACTCTTTTTTGCGGTGTGTTTGTCGAGATCCGATGAATTGTGGGTTTATGATCAAGATTATCTATTAACAATATTTGAATCTCCTCTGAATTCTTTTATGTATGATTTGTTATCTTTGCAAGTATCTTCGAATTATCAGTTTGGTTTGGCCTACTAGATTGATCTTTCCTACAATGGGAGAAGTGCTTAGCTTTGGGTTCAATCTTGCGTTGCTCGATCCTAGTGACAGAAGGGGAAACGACACGTATTGTATTGTTGCCATCGAGGATAAAAAGATGGGGTTTATATCATATTGCTTGAGTTTATCCCTCTACATCATGTCATCTTGCCTAATGCATTACTCTGTTCTTATGAACTTAATACTCTAGATGCATGCTAGATAGCGGTCGATGTGTGGAGTAATAGTTGTAGATGCAGAATCGTTCGGTCTACTTGTCGCGGACGTGATGCCTATATACATGATCATGCCTAGATATTCTCATAATTATGCACTTTTCTATCAATTGCTCGACGGTAATTTTTTCACCCACCGTAATACTTATGCTATCTTGAGAGAAGCCACTAGTGAAACCTATGGCCCCCGGGTCTATTCTCCATCATATAAGTTTCCAATTTATTTTTACTTTGCAATCTTTACTTTTAATCTTTATCATAAAAATACCAAAAATATTATCTTATCATCTCTATCAGATCTCACTTTTGCAAGTGGCCGTGAAGGGATTGACAACCCCTTTATCGCGTTGGTTGCAAGGTTCTTATTTGTTTATGTAGGTACGAGGGACTTGCGTGTGGCCTCCTATTGAATTGATACCTTGGTTCTCAAAAACTAAGGGAAATACTTACGCTACTTTGCTACATCACCCTTTCCTCTTCAAGGGAAAACCAACGCATCCTCAGGAGGTAGCAGTCGGCAAACACAATTTCGATGGCACTCTTTATCGATCACGCACCCACACACTTCATCCTTGTTTTCGATTCTATTGATATCTCACGCCGATGATCCCTCCACTCTCTTCCTGTGGATCGCTCCCTCTATATATGATATATCCATGACTCTGTTTCACACACATTGCACATTGCCCCTGTTTCGCACAAACCATCTCTCTCACACCCACCCACGTATGTACTAGCACCTAAAGAAGAGGTGTACGCATGACACACATACTCACGTCTCATTCCCGGCCACACCCGCGCGAATACATGGTGGAGTTCATTTCTATACGAAAAGGCAGCCCACGTGATAATTTGACGCGTGTAGCGGTTGTTTACTCGAAGGATGGTCGTGTACCACGCGTAGACGGCACAAAGTTCGACTTGACGCATTAGTATTAAATAAAGTTATATTCCTCAATGGCACGTATAGAATATAAAATGATTGTCATCGAGAAAAACAAAAAATCCGCTCCACTATATACAATGGCCTGCCGGGGTGAGGGAGTCCTGGACTAAGGGGTCCTCGGGCGTCCGGACTGATGGGCTGTGAAGACATGAAGGCCGAAGACTGTGCCCATGTCCGGATAGGACTCTCCTTGGCGTGGAGGGCAAGCTTGGCGATCAACTATGAAGATTCCTTTCTATGTAACCGACTCCATGTAACCCTAGATCCCCCTTAGTGTCTATATAAACCGGAGGGTTTAGTCCGGTAAGGATATACTCATTACCATAGTCATATAGGCTAGACTTCTAGGGTTTAGCCATTACGATCTCGTGGTAGATCAACTCTTGTAATACTCATATTCATCAAGATCAATCAAGCAGGAAGTAGGGTATTAGCTCCATAGAGAGGGCCCGAACCTGGGTAAACATCGTGTCCCCTGTCTCCTGTTACCATCGACCTTAGACGCATAGTTCGGGACCCCCTACCCGAGATCCGCCGGTTTTGACACCGACATTGGTGCTTTCATTGAGAGTTCCACTGTGCCGGTTACGAAAGGTTCGATGGCCCCTTCGATCGTCGATAGTGACGTTGTCCAGGGAGAAACCTTCCTCCCCGGACAGATCTTCGTATTCGGCGGCTTCGTACTGCGGGCCAACTCGCTTGGCCATCTGGAGCAGATCGATAGCTACGCCCCTGGCCACCAGGTCAGATTTGGAAGCTTGAACTACGTTGCGGACATCCGTGGAGACTTGATCTTCAATGGATTTGAGACCGCGGCGATCGCTCCCCCTCGCTCCGATGAACATGACTTAAATTTGTCATCGGACCATATTCAGGAGATGGTTCCTGTAACTGCTATGGCCTTAGATCCGGAGCAGATCGTGCCATCCGAAGCCACAGAGTCTGCGGCATTGGAGCCGCACACAGAATCAACATCTTGCAATATCTGCATCAACGGAATTTTTGACTCGTTTCCGGCTATAAGTTCCGAACCACGTACGCCTGCGGACACCGAGCTGGATTGGTTATCGATCTTCGAGTTCAGTGCCGCAGACATCTTCCAACACTCGCCCTTGGGCGATGTGCTAAATTCATTAAAGAACCTGTCCTTGGCGGGGGACTCACAGCCGAACTATGTCCGGTTTGAACTAGAGGCTGATGATGGAGAATTTCGCTTCCCACCCGCCACCCACTTCATAGACACTGTCGAGGACTTAACCGACACGCTTGATTATGGCTCCGAGGACATCGACGGTATGGACGACGATGCCGACAAGGAGCAAGGCCAAGACCCGCCATTCACTGGACGTTGGACGGCCACCTCCTCGTATGATGTGTACATGGTTGACACACCTAAAAAAGCTAGTGACGATGACAAAGAAGATCCAGTTGCGAATAAACCTCCTGAGACACAGTCCAAGCGCCGGTGCCCCAAACGCCATTCTAAGTCACGTCGCTCAAAAGACAGCAACACTGGCACCGGAGAAAATAGTACTCCGGACGACGCCGGAAACAATGAAGACCCTGTTGGAGCTACATCCGAACAGGAGGAACAAGAAAATGGGCAAGTTAACCCTGATGAACAGGCCATGCCCAACAACTCGGAGGACGATAGTTATCGTCCACCCTCCGAGGACGAGGAGAGCCTCGGCAACGAGGATTTCATCGTGCCTGAGGCACCCCTGGAGCGGGAGCGCTTCAAGCGCCAGCTAATAGCTACTGCAAGAAGCCTGAAGAAGAAGCAGCAGCACCGTCAAGCTGATCAAGACCTACTCATTGACAGATGGACTGATGTCCTGGCAGCCGAAGAATACGACCTCAAACGTCCAGCCTAGAGTTACTCGAAGCGCAGATTGCTACCTCAGCTCGATGAGGAGGCGTCGGAGCCCATACCTCCCTCGCGCAATGAGGACCGACCACCACACGGTCGGGACAATACGGCGGACCGACCACCACGCGGTCGGGACAGCGCGGCGGATCGACCACCCCGCGGTCGGGATAAAGCAGCAACTCAGGCCGAACAACAGCCCGCCCCACTGCCATGAAAAAACAGAGACAAAATAGCTCGGAATTATACATATGACCTTTGGCAGGACCTGGACAGTAGAGCAGGACACACAAGATCAATCTACGGATCGCGAGGACGTTTTCGACGTGCGACGATGGCTACCTATTCGGACGTGGCAAACCTAGTCACGCCCGGGCCGACAACCGCAGGCGGACTCCATCGGAGTTACGTCGCGACGTGGCCTGATATAGAGGCGCCGCACACCCTCTTTGCTTCACTGATGAAGTAATGGATCACGAATTCCCTGAAGGATTCAAACCCGTCAACATCAAATCATACGACGGAACAACTGATCCCGCGGTATGGATTGAGGATTTTATTCTCCACATCCATATGGCCCGTGGAGACGACCTCCACGCCATCAAATACCTCCCACTAAAGTTGAAAGGGCCAGCTCGGCACTGGTTAAACAGCCTGCCTGAAAATTCTATCGGCAGCTGGGAGCACTTGGAAGAAGCATTCCTTGACAACTTCCAAGGTACATATGTCCGGCCACCAGACGCCGATGACTTAAGTCACATAGTCCAACAACCTGGAGAATCAGCCAGAAAATTCTGGACTAGATTCCTAACCAAAAAGAACCAGATCATTGATTGTCCGGATGCTGAAGCCCTAGCGGCCTTCAAACACAGCATCCGTGACGAATGGCTCGCCCACCACCTCGGCCAAGAAAAACCGAAGTCTATGGCAGCCCTCACGGCACTCATGACCCGCTTTTGCGCGGGTGAGGATAGTTGGCTGGCTCGTAGTAAAAAACACAGCCAACGAGGCAGGCCCCTCTAAGGCCAAAAACAGCACCGGCAAGCTCCGGCGCAATAGACACAAACGTCGAAGCAATGGTGATAACACCGATGACACTATAGTTAACGCCGGATTCAACGGCTCCAAGTCTGGCCAGCGGAAGAAGCCATATAAAAGGAATAGCGAGGGACCATCCAGCTTGGACCGCATTCTCGATCGTCCGTGCCAGATACATGGCACCCTAGGCAAACAAGCCAATCATACCAACAGAGATTGTTGGGTTTTCAAACAGGCCGGCAAGCTAAACGCCGAGAACAAGGAAAATGAATCACAAAGTGAGGACGATGACGAAGAGCCCCGGCAGCCGAACATTGGGGGGTAGAAGAAATTTCCCCCTCAAGTCAAAATGGTGACCTTGATATACGCTACACACATCCCCAAAAGGGAGCGCAAGCGCGCACTCAGGGACGTCTATGCGGTAGAGCCAGTCGCCCCAAAATTCAATCCGTGGTCGTCATTCCCGATCACCTTTGATCGTCGAGATCATCCAACTAGTATCCGCCATGGCGGTTCGGCCACACTGGTCCTCGACCCAATCATCGACGAATTTCACCTAACACGAGTCCTAATGGACGGTGGTAGCAGCCCCAACCTGCTCTATCAGGATACAGTGCGCAAAATGGGCATTAATCCCTCACGAATCAAGCCGACAAAGACTACCTTTAAAGGAGTCATACCAGGCGTAGAGGCCCATTGTGCGGGCTCAATCACGCTGGAGGTGGTCTTCGGTTCCCTGGACAACTTCCGAAGTGAAGAGCTAATCTTCGATATCGTCCCCTTCCGCAGCGGCTACCACGCACTGCTCGGACGAACCGCGTTTGCTGGATTCAACGCGGTGCCACACTATACTTATCTCAAGCTCAAGATGCCCGGTCCGCGCAGCGTCATAACAGTCAATGGAAACACGGAACGCTCCCTCCGTACAGAGGAGCACACAGCCGCCCTAGCAGTAGAGGTACAGAGCGGCCTTCTCAAGCAGAACTATAATCCGGCTGCCGAGCCCCTAGACATCACTACGAGGGTCCGAACCACACTGCAACAGGACAGCTCGGCTCGTCAAGAGCTCGATTAGCAATCGGCCTCTGTCCCAGTCCCGATGAGGTAGCGGCATTCGTACCACGCGTACATAATTACGCACTCAAAATCCCATGGGCATCGACGACGGCACGGCTAACTTGTAGTCCACAGTTCGGCTACACCGATCCCGGACTCACTTGTATCTTTACTATTTCCTCTTCCCTTTTTTCAAGTCTCTTTCATACAGGCCTCCTTCGATGGCCTGATTACTGGTCCTGTGAAAGGACAAGTACACCAGATTGGTACAGAGCACAGGCATCCAGGGAAAGCTCTAGAGGACAATCCAACGATTACTCTACCTGTTTTCAGTACCCAAATGCAGCTCTCCTTTGGTTATGGCATGTTAAATAGCCGGTTGCTTATCGCACTATTTGTATAAATGCGATTTGATGCATTAACCCAACTATAATGGAAACAGTTCATGGCCCAATTTCAAGGGCCCTAGATACTACCTCTGCTCTCTTTCTGTTTTCCTTTACCATTAATTACTTATCTTGTAGCACCCGTACACTTTGGTACGTTTCATATTTGCCAGGGGCTCCCCATCGCCCCATAATGCGGCAATAAAGTCTAAAGACTTCTTATAGATAAGTTCGGCAGCCCGAATTTAGCATTATATGCATTGGCTCCGAATCATGTCTTTGGTCAATAGTTGGGTTGCCCTGCTCCTATGCTTGCTACCCTATGTTCCGCTACATCGGCTAGGGTAGTAAAGGGAGAACTACTGCGATTGTGCCCTGGTCTAAACCGGATGAGCACCTTAGTAGAGAAAGCCGAAAACTGACTGTCATGATGCGGCGAGAGCCGGTCAGCTGTTCAGAGGTTACAAATCGCTGGAGATCTTTTCTGCATTACGCGAAGGATCAGTACTTCCCGATCAGACGCTGACAACACTCTGGTTCGTATACCAGGGGCTGCGCTCATGTTTTATTATAAAACTCCTATGGCCAAGTGAGGGCGTTTAAGCCGCATAGTCTGATTGCCTGGTTCGTTGCGCTAAACAACTCCTTCAAGGACCATATAATTGGATCAAGATTGTTTAGATTCCATCCCGAACACCTCCGTACTACCTACGTGAGGACAGAAGCCGACGACTGGCCAACCTCAGATTCCATACAACACGGTCGCATGGGAGGAAACAATTAAAACATAACAAACATTATATTACAAACCGGCTTTGTTTTCATCATACAAGGCAAAGACAAACACGAATGTATTCATTCGAAAATAATGTCCTGCCCGCACTGCGCTGCTACAAGTCGAGACCCCTCTAGGACATCCGCAAAATATCGCTCGGGTGTGCGATGCTCCTTGCCCTCTGGCGGCCCCTTGGCCACCTCGACGGCGTCCATCTTCGCCCACCACATCCTGCAATGGGCGAAGGCCATGCGTGCACGTTCGATGCAGACTGATCGCTTGACGATGCCTAGCCGCGGACAGGCCTCCACCACTCGCTTCACGAGGCCAAAATAACTGCTGGGTATAGCTACGGCTGGCCACAGCCGGATTATTAAATCCTTCATGGCCAGTTCGGCCACCCTGTGCAGCTCGACCAGCTATTTCAGTTGATTGGCAAAGGGCACCGGATATTCTGGCGCAGCATACTACGACTAGAACAGCTTCTCCATGGAATTCCCTTCTTTGGCTCGGAAGAACTCCGCAGCATCGGACACACTTCATGGTAGATCAGCAAAAGCCCCTGGGCAACTCCGAATCCGGGTTAGTAAAAGGTACTTCCTCTCCGCATACTTTCTTTGCATGTTAAAAGCCTTACCCGCTGCGATCTTCTTGGCTTCCTGGATCTCCTGGAGAGCGTCCCGGGCCTCATTCCGTGCGGCCTCCGCGCTCTGGCGAGCCTTGGTAAGTTTGATCTCTTGAACCGACGCCTCGCGCTCCAAGGCTTCGCACTTCTTCACCGCGTCCTAGAGCTCCTGCTGGACCTCGTTGACCCGGGCCTTGAGCTTCTTACGGGCGGCTTGCTTCTGGACAGCCTTCCCCTCCGTTTCGGCCAGTGCCTTTTTCAGGGCCTCGACCTAGGTCGCTGCTCCTACACATATCACGACACTATGGTCAATATACACCATTTATTCTCCCCGAATACACAGCAAGTAGTTACTCACCTTGCTTCTCCTGGAGCTGAATCTTCAACTTGCCGAGCTTATTCTCGGTCTGCTCCAGCCTCTGCTTCAGTTCAGAAACTTTGGCAGCATGCGAGGTCGCGGCCAACAGCGACGCCTGCTTATTCATACATATTAAGTTAGTCTCCTACAACAAATGATTGATCCTCCGTCCGGTATTTCTTTCCGAACACCGGACAGTGTCTCAGGGGCTATTGTCTACATGGGGTTTTTCTCTTTCTACATCGCTTACCTCAAAACCTGTCTACAGGTTGTTGCAGGCTTCGTTTAGTCCGCTCTTGGCGGACTGAACCTTCTCGATCACCGTCCCCATAAGGACACGATGCTCGTCCACAATGGAGGCGCCTTGTAGCGCCTCCATCAGGTTATCCGGTGCCCCTGTTTGGACAGGGACCACCGATGGAATCGGCGCACCCCCCTCCTTCGAAGGAGGCTGCTCGCCGAATTCTGGAGCCGTATTGGTCTCCGGAGTCGTATTCGGCTGAGGGCCAAACTGAATACGTCCCTCCTCGCCAATCTCCATGGGGATTCGCTCCCCCATGTGTCCGGCAGCGGAGGTCTCACCTTGTGGCGCCTCCTGGACAGCGTCCCGGGCCCCTCCCTGGCTTGGAGCGGTCCTCCGAGACAACACTTCGGTGTCATCCTTGGCATCGGGGGAGTGAGCGGTCGGCGGTGACACGCTGGCCATTTCCGCCAGATCCAACAGACCTCCAGGTGAGGATCGCTGGATGCTGTCGCGAGCCAGGCTGTAATAGCACAATTAACCACGTCAAAACGACAAAAAGGAGAGGCTGGATATATGGGTATACGTGAGTCATAGCACTTACGATGCGGCCCGAGGTTTAGTGCGGGGGCGTCGCTCCAGACTGTTGTCAACGTCCCACGTGGTGTTGACCGCAAATTCTCCCTTCCCCTTCTTGGGCGTTCCCGCCTCCAGATTCGTGGAAGCCGCCCTCTTCTTCTTTCCCTCCTCAGAGGGAGGGTTCTTCTCCTCCTCCTCCTCTTCCTGGTCATCGTCCTCAGGGATGGTGGAATGGGCTTCTTCGTCTTCGGACGTGACTTGCGACGGGGGCCACTTCTGGCCCCCTTGGCCTTCTTCTTGGCCTTCTTCTCAGGCGCCTTATAGGGTGGCGGCACCAGCATCTTCGCAAGACGCGGGATGACCGGTTCTTTAGGCAGTGGAGCTGGACACTGGATCCGCCTCGCCCTCTCCATCCAGTCCTAAAAAATCAATGATAAAAGCTCAGACATCATCCTCGAAACAAACAAGTAGGGGATACGTTAAAAATAACATACCTCGCTAGCGAGGTGTTTAATGTCGTGCCCGCGGTCTGAATATGTGGCCGGCGGTTTCTCGTTTCCCTTAAAGAGCAACTTCCAGGCACCTTCGTGAGTGGTTTCAAAGAGCCTCACCAGGGTTTGGTGCTTCTTCGGATTGAACTCCCACAGAGGGCGGCTTCGGCGCTGGCACGGGAGAATCCGGCGAACTAGCATCACCAGGATTACATCGACAAGCTTGACGTTCTTGGCTACCATGCTTTGAACGCGCATCTGCAGCGCTATCAGCTCATCGGACGAACACCAGTTCGGACTCTTCTCGACCCAGGAGGTGAGTCGCATGGGAGCGCCGGAGCGGAATTCGGCAGCTGCGGCCCACGTAGTGCCACGGGGTTCTGTGATGTAGAACCACTATTTTTGCCACTCCTTTACTGTATCTACAAACGTGCCTTTCGGCTAGGAGACGTTGGACAGCTTACTCACCATGGCTCCTTCGCACTCTGCATGTTGGCCGTCCACCACCTTCGGCTTCATGTTGAAGACTTTGAGCCATAGCCCAAAGTGGGGTTGGATACGGAGGGGGCCTCGCACACAACAATAAACGCCGAGATGTTGAGGAAGGAGTTCGGGGACAGATCGTGGAAATATATCCCGTAATAATACATTAGCCCGCGGAAGAAAGGGTTGAGTGGAAACCCTAGCCCGCGGAAGAAATGAGGGATGAATACCACCCTCTCATTGGGCTTCGGCACGGGGACGACTTGTCCCTCAGCCGGCAGACGGTGGGTGATTTCCTTCGCCAAGTATCCGGCCGCCCGAAGCTCAGTAATGTCCTCCTCCTTGACAGAGGAGACCATCCACTTGCCCTGACCTCCGGATCCGGACATGGTTGAGTGCTAGCTCGAGTGAAAAGGATATGAGAACTTGGGCGCTGGAGCTCGAGATTGGAAGGGCAGAGAAAGAGAGAAGCTGTGGGAGAGGAAGGGGGAATCCTTATCCCCTTGTAAAGGCAATGAATATTGAACGCCCCCCACTCGCCTTAGAACTCGCCTATTCCCAAGTGCTGTATAAATGGCACGGTTGGGTTACCCATGCCTGCATTGATGAGAATCCCATGATAAAGGGACACGGTCTCTGCTTTGACAAGACATGCCAATGGCAACCGCGTCTCGGGATGTGGAGCGGCGGACACAAAACGGTTCGGAATTATGACTGGTCGGATGTGATGTCATGCTACAAAAATTTGTCAGCGGATTGGACTCGTGTAAAATTATATTCTCTCTGTGGTTGTGTGTGGTGTGTGTGACAGGTCCGGATACTATCATCGCGTCCGAAGACTATCTTGGAGTTCGGAAAGAAGGGAACCCGCCTTGCAATGCCGAAGACAATCTGCACGCCAGACTCCTCGTCATTGAAGCCAGGTTCAGGGGCTACTGAGGGAGTCCTGGACTAAGGGGTCCTCGGGCGTTCGGCCTGTTATCCATGGGCCGGACTGATGGGCTGTGAAGACATGAAGGCCGAAGACTGTACCCGTGTCCGGATAGGACTCTCCTTGGCGTGGAGGGAAAGCTTGGTGATCAACTATGAAGATCCCTTTCTATGTAACCGACTCCATGTAACCCTAGATCCCCCTCGGTGTCTATATAAACCGGAGGGTTTAGTCCAGAAAGGATATACTCATTACCATAGTCATACAGGCTAGACTTCTAGGGTTTAGCCGTTACGATCTCGTGGTAGATCAACTCTTGTAATACTCATATTCATCAAGATCAATCAAGCAGGAAGTAGGGTATTACCTCCATAGAGAGGGGCCGAACCTGGGTAAACATTGTGTCCCCTGTCTCCTGTTACTATCGACCATAGATGCGCAGTTTGGGACCCCCTACCCGAGATCCGCCGGTTTTGACACCGACACGGGGTTTGTCTCTCGTCACACAATCTCACAGAAGGCGGCAGTGGCGTCTCTCTCACCGTTGGTCACTGATCCGGCCGCATCCCGTCCGCCAGCGGAAAGGGAGGATGTGCATCATTTCTCCGTTCGACGGTGTTTTGGCAGCATGTCCCGATCTACGGTACCCGTCATTCTCTCTGACCAAGCTCCGGTGCGATAGGGCCTTCACCACTTGCTCGTTGCTGCAGTACGGGCCAATCCCGGCCGCCGGCGCCCTCCTAGTTAATTACATCCGGACGACCCTCAGGTACAGCTTCCTCCGGCCTTGCTCCACTGCCCATCTTCCCATGTTGCTACATGTGGATCTTCTTTAGTTGTTTGCTTAAAATGTATCTCGTCCGGCGCACTTTCAATCTTGCAATGTCGTCCTCAAACCGTTTTTGATAAACCACCATGCTGCTATCTTTCCCTTATTACATGGAATATGCTTCTTTTTTGTCGGCGTATGTGTCTTCAACTCGTGTTATTGGGCAGTAATTGTTTCCTTTCTACCTCCTTTTGCAAACAGGGCTATCCGTTTCACCCCTTGCTATTGCGACCTTTTGGTGAACTGCACAGATCACTTTTTTCTTAAGAGTGTTTTGTGCAGTTCTGCCAAAATGTCACACAGGCAACATTTTTTTATTTCTGTGGGACTGCAGAAAGGGAGATTGGTTTTGCTATCCTCCTCATCCAACTCCGTGCCTAATCTTCTCCAACAAGTAGTTAGTCCTAAAGAGAGATCGCAGAGGTGATCGGCTTCTATTTGTGTGTGTTATGTTTCATCATCTAGTTCTACTATTATTGTAAGCACACTGACTAAATATCTTTGCAAACAGGGATGATCAGCTCGATTTTAGTGGAGCTGCACAAAATATCCGGATTGTGATGTCCTCCATACACCTCTTTTTTGGCTACAGAGCTGGGTGAAACTAGCTGCCAACCAATGAACATTGTGCCCAGGAAAAGGAGCCATGCCTACGAACAACATCGATAAATTATATATTTTCTTTATTTGTACACCTTCTCACAACTTTATCTTCAGTTGTGATGTGAATATTGGCGCTGATCCGCAAACCATTGAGAAGCATTAGCAGCCATGGTAGTTTCATTTGTATTTGATGGAATGTTGTAACGAGACAATCTTGAGGCAAGAGGACACATGAATCCTAAGTTGAAACCCTTTTTTCTGTGGGAACCAAAGTTGAAACCTTCATAGCATCACAGTTCGATTTCATTATGCTCGAAAATTATGCGTACATATAAACAAATCCTGAAGGATTGATAGCTATGCAAGAAACAATTCAACTTTGTTTCGCCGACATGTGGGAGATCCTTCATCCGGCTCCACCTGCCATGCAGCAATATTGTGTGCACAACTGCAAGGAAGATTCACCCGGTCATTGCGCCGCAGTAATAATGACTAGTGAGCAGTCAAATCATAGGGCCTCACCTTTGCCACAGTAAGTTGCTCGAACGAAGAAACCATCATTTCTCTCTTAGTTGAATCCACCGGTACTCCAATATTCCCAGAGTAATAAGTTGCTCGGGCTAAGCAACCATCACTTCACCTTTCACACAGTAAGTACTACCTCCTTTTTTTATTCTAGAAACAACCACACGCGAATATTGGATGGTAGCAGCACAGCAACTGAATCAAAAATCGAAACCCACCAATGAACTACTACTAATGGTGAGTGTTTGCTAGTATCATGTACTCCGTATGTCCATGTATATAGGGCTTAATGCGTTTTTTGAGACTAACTTTGGCCCTGTTTGCATCCATGGGTTAGAGTTAGTTTGAGCTAGTTGGGGCTCAAATAGCCCTAAAGTATCCAAACATGAGGGTTAAATTGGAGCAAGTTGCACCAAACCCACCAAAAAAACTATCCCACCCAAGAGGTGCTAATTGGAGATAGTTCTCATTGGGCCCACTAAAAAATCACTTTTCTCTCTCTATCCCGCCAGCCAAGTGGTGCTAATTGGAGCTAGTTCTCATGGGGCCCACTGAAAATCACTTTTCTCTCTCCATCAAGTGCATTTATTGTCAATCTAACCCTGTCATCCAAACACCTCTTTTGCTAGAGTTAGTTCAGGCTCATTCATGAGTTAGTCTAACCTCCAGCTAAGTTAGAGTATCCAAACATGAGCAGTATAGGACATGCAAGTTGCTCAAAGCATACCGTCAAATTCGTATGTGAAAGGATCTTTTTTTTGAAACGGAACGTGAAAGGATCTTCGAATGATATAATTTACAAATTATATAAAATCTTATCAATAGTCAAAGGCAACCTCGAAGAATACATTAGCACTACAAAAAAAGACACGTCCGTGACATTTTGGGCTGAACGAATTTTTTTCTGTCATACATATGACACTTCTATGACGATAATTGTGACAAAACCCGGTATCATCATAGATGTGGTGGGCTCCTACTTCTATGACAAAAAACCATGACAGAAAATGGGCTTTTCGTCCTGGGCGGCCGGAGACGCAGCTGCATGACATTCTTTGGGCCGTCCATGACGGAAAAAACCGTGGTAGAAGCGAGGGCGAGGAAAATTTCAGGGAGTTCCCGGTTACGGTGGGAGGTCGGGGGCCGAGCGATGCGCGTTTCTCTCGTACACGTACGCGCGTGTGTGCGAGGCGTTGGCTCTAACTGAACCCGAGCGAGGCATTGGGCTCTAACTGAACCCGAGCGATTGCACTGCAGGCTACGCGTTACTGAACCCGAGCGATCGATCGATGGCTGTTAACTGAACCCGATCGAGCGATTCCTTCGCTACTGCTGCTAACTGAAGCCGATCGATGCTGCCTCTGGATGAACAGTGAGCGTTGCTGGGGGGTTTGGATGAACAGTTCCCGGTGGGGGTGGATGAACAGGACCCCGTGGTGTTGCCTCTGGATGAACAGGACCCCGATCGATCGAGCCGGTTGGGGCTGGATGAACAGGACCCCGTGGAGGGCAGGATGAACAGGACCACCCCGTGGAGGGCAGGATGAACAGGACCACCCCGTGGAGGGCTGGATGAACAGTAGCCCGTGGAGGGGTGGTTGAACAGGAGCCCGTGGAGAGGGCTGGTTGAACAGTAGCCGGTGGAGTAGCGCGTGGTGGAGGCTGGATGAACAGGAGCCCGTGGATGAACAGTCGCAGGTGGAGGCTGGAGGAGGTCGACGGTGGATGAACAGTAGCCCGTGGAGGCGGGAGGGGGTCGACGGTGGAGATGAACAGTGTCCCGTGGAGTCCCGTTTTGCGGTACGCCACACCCCTCCCGATGAACAGGACCCCCGTTTCGACCGTAGCGCTCCAACACAAGTCCGTTTCCTCCGTTTTGCGGTACGCCACACCCCTCCCGATCAACAGGACCCCCGTTTCGACCGTAGGAGGTCCGTTTCCTCCGTTTTGCGGTACGCCAGACCCCTCCCGATGAACAGGATCCCGTTTCAAACGTGGCCGGTCGAACACAAGGCCGTTTCCTCCGTTCTGCGGTACGCCAGGCCTCGTTTCCATCGGCTGTTCCGTCCAAGCCCTCCCGATGAACACGACGACGCATTCCGTTCCGACCCAGCCGGTTGGCTCCCCATGAACACGACGACGACGCTGTTTCTCCGTTCCGACCCAGCCATGTACACGAGCCCTGGCCGTACGTATGCGCGAGTAGGCGTTCGAGACCCTGCCCGTATGTACGTACGTGGCCGTATTTTCTTTCTTGCACACTGGCCGCTGTACGTACGTGTACATGCTACGTGCGCGCCTCTACTACGACACGTGCGCGCCTCTACATCGACCAGTATGTACGTACACGTTCGCGACCAGAATGACAATGCTACGTACGCTTCGACCAGGTGGGTCCCGACTGTCAGGCACATCCTTGCCTGCGAAGATGTAGCTGGTGGGTCCCAGCAGTCAGGGGGCGAATCGTTTTTTTTGCCCGGACGCACTTCCTTGCGTGCGAAGATGTAGCTGGTGGGTCCCAGCAGTCAGGGGGAAACGTTTTTTTCACGAAATACAGTGGCCCGTCCGGTGGGTCCCAGCTGTCAGGTGGAGGAATCATTATTTTCCGCGTAATAAGGAGGCACTTCCTTGCTGCGGCCGTGGACCCAGCTGTCAGCCTCTCCACGTACAGTCCACGTCCGATGGAAGTCGTTCCTTGACCACGTTGACCACGCCGCGCCGAGAGCACCAGGGCGGTGGACGACGGCGAGGCCTAGGAAGGGGACGACGGGGAGCCGGGGAAGACGCGACAGTGGAAGCCCGCGCGGAGAGGAGTACGAGGGTTCACTGGTTCGGCTGCGGTGTGAGGCTGCCGTCGCCGCAGGGCCTGGCCAGCGGTGGGAATAGTAGGGGCGGTGAGGCCTTCGCGGCAGCACAGCCGGCCACGGGAGGCAGGAGCATGCGGCACGACCGGCGCTGCTTTGGGCGGCTGGAGCAAGAAGACCAGAGGTTGAAGAAGCACTACGGCCGTTGGATGGACATCGTACGGTCACTGGAGCTAGAATCGTTCATATTGACTAAAGTTGACAAAGGCCCCCGTCCCAGTCAACTTAGTAGGCCCACAAGTCAGCCTCCCACCATGGTGGGTCCCAGCTAGCAGGGGGAGTATTCATTTTTTTTTGTGTAACAAGGAGGCACTTCCTTGCGTGCGAAGATATAGCTGGTGGGTCCAAGCTGGCAGCGGCGGTAACGTTTTTTTCGCGAAATACAGAGGCCCTTTCGGTGGGTCCCTGATGTCAGGTGGAGGAATCATTATTTTGCGCGTAATAAGGAGGCATTTCCTTGCGTGCGGCCGTGGACCCAGCTGTCGGCCTCTCCACGTACAGTCCACTTCAGATGCATGTCGGTCGTTGACCACGTTGACCAGGCCGCGCCGAGAGCACCAGGGCGGTGGACGACGGCGAGGCCTAGGAAGGGAACGACACGGAGGCAGGGAAGACTCGGCAGTTGTTTCCCACGCGGAGGGGAGTACGACTGTACGAGGGTTTACTGGTTCGTCTGCCGTCGCCGGAGAATAACAGCAGGTGTGGGTGAGTAGAGGGATGGCTAGGCCAGCGATGGGAGTACGGTGGGGCGGTGAGGCCTGCGCGGCAGCAGAGCCGGCCGCGGGGAGGAGGGAGCAGGCAGTCCCGCCGGCGCTTGTTTGAGCGGCTGGAGCAGGAAGAGCAGAGATTGAAGAAGCACGACGGCCGTTGGATGGCCATCCAACAGTCACTGCTTGTGCGTCAACCTTTTTTTAGGAAAGCCTCAAATCTGTGGAAAACAGCATACAGCCCATCTGCCATTATTTCTAATAATTTACAGCCCATTTGCTAATTATTAAGGTTTTTTTGGAGCCCATATTCTTTTTGTTAGCATTACAGCCCATATTGTGGCCACGGTTAAAAAATTATACGAAATTTTGCATATTTCGGTGCGGTCCGAACTGTTTTTAATCCCGAAATTTCGACTCACATTCAAACTGATTTTAAAAATAAATGTATATCAATATAAAATCCAACAAATTCTCCACGCATAAAAATTAATGTAATTTAAAATCTCGAAATGAAAAAAAGATATTTGAAACTAATTGCCGGTTTGATGTGTTTTAAAAATGTACAGCCCATTTCTCATTACTGATGGGCCATTTTCTCGGCCAGCCGAATGAAAGCTCTCCTCGTCTTGAAAGATTTGCAGCCCAACAGGCCTGACAAAGCGACTTACTTGGCAAATCACAAAAAAACTGGGCTGTGGCCGTGGACCCAGCTGTCAGCCTCTCCACGTACAGTACTCTTCCGATGGAAGTCGTTCCTTGACCACGTTGACCACGCCGCGCGGAGAGCACCACGGCGGTGGACGACGGCGAGGCCTAGGAAGGGGACGACGCGGAGCCGGGGAAGACGCGGCAGTGGAAGCCCGCGCGGAGAGGAGTACGAGGGTTCACTGGTTCGGCTGCGGTGTGAGGCTGCCGTCGCCGCAGGGCCTGGCCAGCGGTGGGAATAGTAGGGGGCGGTGAGGCCTCTGCGGCAGCACAGCCGGCCACGGGAGGCAGGAGCATGCGGCACGACCGGCGCTGCTTTGGGCGGCTGGAGCAAGAAGACCAGAGGTTGAAGAAGCACTACGGCCGTTGGATGAACATCGTACGGTCACTGGAGCTAGAATCGTTCATATTGACTAAGTTGACAAAGCCCTTCGTCCCCGTCAACTTAGTAGGCCCACAAGTCAGCCTCCCACCAAGGTGGGTCCCAGCTAGCCGGGGGAGTATTCATTTTTTTGTGCGTAATAAGGAGGCACTTCCAGTGGGTCCGAGCTGACAGCGGGGGGAACGTTTTTTTCGCGAAATACGGTGGCCCGTCCGGTGGGTCCCAACAGTCAGGGGGAAATGATTTTTTTCGCAAAATACTGGTGGCCCGTCCGGTGGGTCCCCGCTGTCAGGTGGAGGAATAATTATTTTGCGCGTAATAAGGAGGCACTTCCTTGCGGCCGCCGTGGACCCAGCTGTCAGCCTCTCCACGTACAGTACTCTTCCGATGGAAGTCGGTCGTTGACCACGTTGACCACGCCGCGCCGAGGCACCAGGGCGGTGGACGACGGCGAGGCCTAGGAAGGGGACGACGCGGAGCCGGGGAAGACGCAGCAGTGGAAGCCCGCGCGGAGAGGAGTACGAGGGTTCACTGGTTCGGCTGCGGTGTGAGGCTGCCGTCGCCGCAGAATAACAGGGGGTGTGGGTGAGTGGAGGGATGGCCTGGCCAGCGGTGGGAGTAGTATGGGGGCGGTGAGGCCTCCACGGCAGCACAGCCGGCCACGGGAGGCAGGAGCAGGCGGCACGACCGGCGCTGCTTTGGGCGGCTGGACCAAGAAGACCAGAGGTTGAAGAAGCACTACGGCCGTTGGATGGACATCGTACGGTCACTGAAGCTAGAATCGTTTATATTGACTAAGTTGACAAAGCCCTTGCTACGCTCCAACTTAGTAGGCCCACAGGTCAGCCTCCGAAACGGTGCGCCCGAGATGTCAGGGGGAGGAATCATTTTTTGGGCGGCCGAAGCTAAGAATATCCGAGATTGAAGAAGAAGCACGACATCCGTTGGATAGACATCCAACGGCGACTTCTGCTAGAACCGTGTGTTGACTATAATAAGTTGACAAAGCCTTGCATACGCGTCAACTTATTTTTTTTAGGGGACGCGCCACTTAGTAGGCCCACAAGTGTGTGGCAGAGAACTTATAGCCCATTTGCGTTTTGTAAGAATGTACAGCCCATTTTTGAATTGTAATGGAATTTACAACAGCCCATTTACAGTTTGTTCAAAGTACAACCCATTTTCTAGCTAGGACAACGATTAATAATTTCAACCAACCGTTGAAGACAGAATTCAATAAAATTTCCCACATTTTGATGGGATCCGAAATATTTTATCCTGAAATTTCTAGTCAGATTAAATATAAATTTGTATTACGTAAAAATCCAACGAAACATTGCGCGCGCAACATTGAAAATTTAAGATTTTCAAAATCCATAAATAATATTTTATGAACTAATTTTGTGTTTGGTGCATTTTTTATAGTTACTGCCCAGTTTTTATAATTACATCCCATTTATTATTTTTTAAAGCCCATTTTCCTGTTAAGCCTAATGCATCCCTCCTAGGAAAGATTTGCAGCCCAGCGGGGCGGAGAATAACAAGTTGACCTTGCCTGGGTATTCCTCAAAAAGACGTATAGCTGGGCTAGCCATTTTCATCTTGAAAAAATTAGTATCTGGGCTGGATATCTGGCCTGGGCTAGACGGGCCACAGCCCGCCCAGTTAATACCCTGCTCTCCTCTGAACAACAACGAAATCATCGCCAAGAAAAACTCTGCAGTGCTCACGCCTCAAAAACACAAATACTGCTCGAGCTGCTTGGTCCCAGCTGTCGGCCGCACCTTGTGCAATTCTCTCGTTTATATTGACTACATAGGTTGACAATGGTGTGGGACCGTGATGTCAGGAAACCAGGAGAAAGCAAAAAAAATATAGTTGTACATAATAAGGAGGCACTTGCGTACGTACGGCTATGGCCCTAGTGGGTCCCTAGTGTCATCCAGTCAAAATAAAGTCATCTCCTGAATCCTCATGTTCGTTGACGATGTTAACAATGCTCGGCGCCACGGCGAGCGCAACAACTCGAAGGACAACGGAGAGGGCCTCGCGGGCCCGACGGATGGTCTGATACAGCGCCCGCTGCTCATTCAGGAAGCCAGGATCATCGGACACCTATGAGCACCTTCGAGAAACTGAGACGGCATGAAACGGTAAGGCCGCGCTTGGGAGCTCTGGTTTATTTCAAACCTGTATTAACATACAAGTGTAATTTACTCGTCATCGGAAACAACGCGTAAAATACAGGCGTAATGAAACCGAGGGCCCGAGGTCTGTAAGTAAAACCGGCGGGTTACGCGTGTAATTTGAGAGACCAGTGTATATTTTACGAGCACTGCTATATGGACGACATTACCAGACGATACATGCACGACGTGCGTATCATGCCATCCATGGGCAAGGCTGAAACAGCAGCTAACGGCTGGATTAGCAATCGTCCGAGTGTCGTTCAGCGTTTTTATCGTGTGTGAAGTACTTCCGATATTTTACTAGTCGAAATCGACCAACCAAGCGCCTTCGCCCGAGACCATCTGCTTTAATTTACAAGCGTCAGTTTTACAAGCGGTTTTGGTTGGAAAACGACGATCCAATCACGGCCTAATATCATGAGTTGGTCGGAAGATCATATGGTTTCACGTCTAACCTACCCGACTTGTCGTATAGGCTATGAATGAAACATCAGACGATGAACTTCTTAAGCACGGAAACAACAGAAGAGGATGATCTTCTTAACAAGCAAATCACTGGCATTAGATCGACATGCAAAACAATACGAAGCATTATTCTCAGGAGGCACGGTGAACAGCTCGTGATGCCGCATGCCACAACATTCCAAGCTCAACTTTGCAATCAAACACAAGGCCTGGCATTACATAGACAATATTCAGAACAAACTCTTAACACAGGAATATCTCAGCAGAGTAACTATTTACTTCTAAACTGAACACAGGAATAGGAAAAAACACTCGACGCTGCTCACAGCAAGGGCGTCCCACTCAAAAATATCAAATGCATGTCTTCTGGCTAACATCAATGAGCAAATTTTGACAAGGTTTTCCAATTCCAATATATTAAACTAACGTCTTCTTGCTAACATCAATGATTAAACTTTGACAAGCTTTTCCCATTCAAAATATGTAATGCCTATGATCGTGGAGTCCTGTCGTAGCTTCTTGTACTTGTTTGGGCACTTTTTGCCCAGGGCACTCCACGTGTTGTTAAATTGCCAATGGTCTCTGCAGACTAGTCATGTCACCGGTGTCTAATAATACTCTGTAAAGCTTCTCGGTCATTCCTTCTGTAATGTAGCGCAAACAGTGACTGCTTCTTTCTGCAAAGTGGAACGACCAACTGGACCCAGTAATGCAGCAGTTTGCCTTGGACACATTGGCTCCTTTTGTGCAGTTCAACTAAAATCGAAGTCGGAATAAAACCGAGCTTTAATTTTGATATCCCTGTAAGCAACAATAGGTATAAGGGAAACAATTACTGAGAAATAACGGTTGATGACTTGTACTCGCAGAAGAAAAGCATCTACTGATCTACTTTATCTTAATGGGAAACAAAGCAGGAGAGTAGCAATTCTCCATCAGTGTGATTCATTCATATTGACTGAGACATTATCTTAACAATGCCTTGTTTCAACATGTATAAAGAACGACAAAGCAGAAAAGTACCATTCCTAAAACAATGCAACTGATTCATTTTAACAGAGACATTATCTTAACAATACCTTGGTTAAACATGTAGAAAGAACTACAAAGCAGGATAGTACCATTCCTAACAAGTGTTGCAGTTTTGAACTAAGATTCAGTAGTTAATTAATTCTGAGAGTGGCATTGCTTAATTTTACCAGCGGCATTAGATTAACGAAAAGCATAAACAGTTCCAGGGGAGAGTGGGCGCAACAACAGTATGTGCTTCCATCTACTTATAAAGGGGGTGATGCAGAGTTTGTTGTAACAAAGCAACAAGCATCATGTCTGGGTTGGTCCCATTTTTGTTCACTACTTAATGGGAAAAGACAGCAATACAATAGCTTCAATTCAACATTTATTTAAAACAGTACCAATACAAGTAGCACAACATCTCAAAGCACACTGCACAATCATGTGGATGAAGGCCTGTACTGACCTTTCATGAGACGACAACGATAAAATACGATCTCGATCTCCTTTTGTGCAGTTCCACCAAAATTAAGCAAAGTCACCGGTGTGACATTCAAGTTGAACTGCACAAAACACTCTTAAAACATAAGTGTTTCGAGTAGCGAAGCAAAATGTCGCAATAGCAACAAGTTGAATCGATAGCCCTGTTTTAACAGAGGCAAAAAAGGAAACAATTACTTGCCGATAAAGGAGGATGAAACAAACGGTGACAGAAAGAAGCATCTAACTTATCTTGGATGGAAAACAAAGTAGGACAGTAGCATTTCTAAAACGGTTGCATTGATTCATATTAACAGAGACATTCTCTTGAAACAACATTCGTTAAAAAATGTAATTTACTTTTAACAGTGCCATTGCTTCAATTTTCCGGCGGCATTCTTAGATTAACAACAGCAAAATAGCTGTATGGGACATGCCAGCACCATGTGCGTCCACACGTATAAATGGGTGATGCAGAGTATGTAGCCAAGCAGCATATATGCGCTGGTCCCATATTTGTTCTCTTTGAACCTTCTTCCTATGTGAGGGCAGCAAATCTAGTGCTGCACAAACTACCCGACCCCCCAGTTTCTTTCCCTTTTCAACAAAGAGATCGGTTCCTTACAGATGTGTGTACTGGGTTACCCCCTTTTTCCCTTTTCGACCTACAAAGCGGCTGGATAGCCAGTCTATACTACTTTCCGCCCCTCCTTTCCTCATTGAACCACGTCCTAGATTCTTGCTCCAGCCCACCGCACCCTTCTTTCCTCTTTGAACCAAGACCTAGATTCGACTACAGATCGAAAAAGATCCACATGCAGCTAGAGCAACGACGGTTTCAAAGAAACTTATACCTTAGGGTCGTCGGGATGTGGCAAGGCGTGCGGCGGGAGGCCGGATCTGCCCACACTACGTACGGCAGCGAGGAAGAAGGGGTCGGTGGCCCTCCCGCACAGGCGCTGGGTGAAAGAGAACAGCGCAGCCGGCAGTGGATTGCCTCCCTCGCCGAAGGCGATAGAGTGAACGCTGCACCTCCTCCCCTTCCCGGTGCGACGGGATACGGACGCCTCCTTCACCAGCTGTGAGGGGGGAGAGAGAGACAAGAGGCCAACGCAGTCTTGTTTAGATCTGGTGAAGAGAGGGTGAGAGACTGTGAATATAGCAAACCCTAGCAAATGAACGCTGAGCCTCCAGCGTGTAACATATATGTAGTGCGGCGAGCGTGTGGAGAGTGCAAACCCTAGCGAACAAGCGCTGAGGCTCCCGCTTATATATATACTACTGTAGTACGGACTGAGCTCCGGTGCCTTCACTGCACCTGCTTTTGGCTGTATGACAGGTGAGCCAGCCACATTTTGGGCCCACCTGTCATAAATCCAAAGGCAGGTGCACTAAGTCAATGAAGCTGCGTCCATATAGTACTCTCGTGTATACGACTAATATATAGTGGAGTGGTTTTCTTATTCTCTCCATAACAATCGTTTTAAATTGTGTAAGTACGAAACGAAACTCTTTATTTAATGTATAGTGAAGAAAACTAGTACTACTTCCGATGAACTAACGATCCACGCCCACGCGTCCTGGTCGCACTTCCTGTCCTTCACGTGTGGTACACTACCCTCCCTTAAGTGAACAACCACACATGCGCCAAATTATCGGAAACGTGTGAGAGTGTGTACAAATAAAGAATTTTAATTTCAATTATCGGAAAGGTTTGAGAGTATTACAAAGTTTGACTTCAGTCAAATCTAATATGCGGAGTAAATAAAAATGGAGGGCTACTACGTCCATCCGGGTTTTTAGTCCACACCATTTTTTAAATCAAAGTTAATAGCTGGACAAATAAAATTACAGGGGAGCTGGAGACAAAGTTGTGAGAAGGCTTAGAAATCAATACAAAACTTATGCTCTTAGTACCAACGTCGATCCTTCTTCGAGGAAACATTTGGTTCATAGCCAATTGTGTGATAAAATTGCACCAACGTGAAAGACGACTGCGTCTCCAACGCAACCAAGGTGAACTGACGAAGGATATCATCTTTGTGCGTAACAAGCAAAGAGCACTGATGGAAGACAGGTTGTTTTTCATTGAAAATCGATCAGCTTCACCAGCCGACGCAACCATGAGGCGCAACCATGAGCATCGATAGGTCATCGTGGTGATGCATCATCCATTTGGCATCAAGTTTGGGTGAGGCACCTATGAAGTTCGACAAATCCTCACTGTGGTCTGTTTCTTCTCAGTAATCAAGCTCGAGGAAGGAAGAACCACGTGGCAGAGGACAGTGAGGCGGAACAACAATGGCCATCCAATTTTGTGCAGTTCCACTAAAATTGAGGAAGACATGCCCGGGTATGGAGACACGCATCGCTGTTTCCAAAAATATAAAAAAGGGTTAGCAACGACATCTCAATTGTCAATAAGAATTAATGAAAAGTACACCAACAAACAGAAGCATCATAATTATCTTGATGGGAACTAAACCAGGATACCCGAGAAAAAAAGCATTTCTTCATTTAACCAGTGATAGTACTACCACCATATGGACAATGACCGCACAACCACCATGTACTTTTTGTCGAAACAACATGTATACCTCCACCGAGGCATAAATCAGGACAACTTTTCGAGTGGCATTTCCTCTATAATAGTACTAGTAGGTGATGTTGGACCAGCCGACGAACCCTAGCTACTATGCATGGGGAGCTGGGGAGTAGTCGCATAGAAGAAAACCCGCACGCAGCGACCTGGGGAGCTGGACCAGTACAAGAAGTTATACCTCAGGTGGGCGAGATGTCGTTTAGGCGGGCGGGCGGGATCTGCCCACACGACGGCAGCGAACAAGGGCGCGGAGGATCTTCGTCCGCGCCAGCGCCGGCTCCGAGAGGACGGTGCGCATCGGCTTCCTCCGTCGCCGACGGCGACAACGTCAACGCTGCACCTCCTCACCTCCCGCAGCGGACGGGATTCGGCCGGATCTGTGACCACCGGTGAGGAGAGAGATAGAGTGGACACTGTCATCTTGTTTTGATATGGAGAGGGTGAGAGAGCGAGACGCGAGAAACTCTATCAAACAAGAGGCTATAATGGAGTAAAAAAATCTCTCCATAGCAGTGGTTTTAAATAGAATACGCGCGTTCCCGGAAAAAAGAAACGAAAACTGGCGGACAATTTTTCTAACGTACCAAGAAAGAAAACTCGATCAAAAACACGCCCCCGCTTCCAGGTCGCGAGAGTCGTCGCGCACACACACATAGACATAGACATGCATATCCATGTTTACGTAAAATTCCATTTCCATCTCCATCTCCAATCATATTTGTCCAACTGGCACATTATTTACGTTGTTAATTATATACGCAGCAATATTAACGTACAACATCTCTTGTTTGCGCACGTCCGGACCGCTGCCACGGCCGGTCCTGACCAACCCGAACCCTCTTCATCACCCGCGCGTGCTTCCCGCCCGAAACGGTTAGTGCCGCATTCATGCCCGGCCAGAGCGGACGCGACCTCTCACTGGCGCCGGCATTGAAGCGGCGCGCCGGCCGAGAGAGCGTCGCCCGCGCCGCTTCCGGGTGCACGCGGCTGCTCCGCGTTCAAAGGTCGCAATAGCCGGCTACAACATGCATGTAAAAAGTTCTTGGGAGTCCGTGCTACAGCTAGCTGTCCTCCCCCAACTCGTCAATCTCTTCCAGTAGTGCTAGTACTCCATGGCGCGATCCATCGACAAGCAGGCGGGAAAGTTATCGTATACTCGGTTTGCGGTGAGTGGCATGCCGAGCGACCGTGTGGGGTCGAGCCGTGGAGGAGGGTGAGACACGAACACGACAGACGTGATTTAAACGTTGGTTTTGCTCGATGGCGCGATCCAACGAAACGAAACGTTGGTTTCTCTCCGTTTCCATTTTTTCTCCGGAAAAACGGAAACTTTCCACTCCATTTTCATTCCTATTCCAAGGTTGCCCCGTTACAACATTCCATCAAATACAAAGGAAAACTAACACGCATGCTGATGCATCTCAATGATTCACAGATCATAGCCAATATTTACTTCACAACTAAAGAAAAAAGTTGTGAGAGCGTGTACGAAAGAAAAACTACTGATGGGGTCACTACGACTTAAACCCTAAACCCTAAACATGATTTAATTTCCTGGCCAGGTAGAACCTGTCGAAGGAAAGACGGCTGGCACCCTCGGATCATACGATGCTTTTGTGCAGTTCCACTAAAATCGACCTGAGCATCCCTGATGGCAAAGATATTGAAGAAGTGTGATTAGAATAATAGTACTGGCACTAGTTCATGAGACATAAACTCATCACAAGTAGAAGCCGGTAGAAGTAGAGAAAGATCGACATGGAGATGGAGCTACGGCAGTGGAGCAAGCCGGCTCCAAAAGGAAGATGGACTACCTGGGACGTCGGGCTGTAGCTAGAAGGGCGGTTGGGACGCGGCATCGGCCCATACCGCGGTGACCCCCGATTGGGACGCACCGACTGTGGGTTTTCTCCCTCGCCGATGTCGACCGCGTCTACGCAGAACATTGTTCCCTTCCCCCAGCTGCGGGATCAGGCCCGTCGTTCTATGCTTGTGAAGAGAGCAACCTAAGCAAGCAGGCTTGTAGCTTAGGCTCCTGCTAGTGTATATATAGTGGTTTTCTTTTTCTCTCCATATCAACCATTTTATATTGCGTACGTGTCATTCAAGAGTGAAATGATGGTTGCTTCTTCCGACTAACTTACTGTGTGATTTGACTGCTCCTTAGTGGCCCCTACACGTACTCCCCCTACGTGTATGCAACAGTCACACGTACACATGGACGCAAAAACGCGCGCGACGCCCTAATGCATGCATGTCCGAGCACACGACGGAACACACACGGTCACGCTCAAGTGCTCAACCTACACGTGCATGCACACACATACTCAGTCAGGGTGAGCTAGTGACCGTATAAACACCGGAAAATATATATATTGAGCGCAATGAGCGTATTATGAAGTCCACTGACCGTATTTTTACAAATATACAATGACAGACAGTGTATTTATCTCGTTTGAAATTAAGCCATATTAACCGGAGAGGAGGCAGTATGGACTAGCATTACTTTGCTGTGTCCCGTCAACTTGCCGAACGAGGAGAAGGTTGCAGGACGGGAGAAGCTTGCGCGCGGTGGCTCGCAGGACAAGGAGAAACTTTTGACTAATGCAAGCTCTCCCTCGCTCAGGCGGTGGACGTGCAACAGTTAATTCGGTGTCAGATTGCCAGAAGCATACACTATACTACTAGTGCTATTATTGTTCGACTTCCCGAATAGGCGAACAGCCAAGGGCAAAGTTTACTAGTACTACTACTACTACTATAGTCTATAAAGGTAAGTACTATACTAGTACTAGGAACCGGATGGAGGAGCGTCTGCACTCTTATTATAATTTTAAAATGTGATAAAGCAATCTTCAACACATTTGGTTCTCTTAGAGGGTTCTCGCATGTGATAATGGAAGTTGATTGCATGGAACACTCGCCACAATTCTCGCTTAATTCTGGCTCATATCCTGTTACAAATAGTAGCGCTCGGTAATATTTCCTCTCTTTGTTATTCAGCATGTAAACAGGTCAGCAAACTTTGCGGCGCATCTTCGTGCGAACCGTGCTTGCTGCACTTTGAATGTGGCCGAGAGCTGGCTTGATGAAACACCTCGCTTCCTACTTCTTTTTTTGCGGGGTACCTCGCTTCCTAGTGACCAGTGTCTTGGCTGATCGTCCTAAGAATGCTTATATATGAATAAAGCTCTCTCATTTACCCGCAAAAAAGATTAAGCCATATTAACCGGAAAGGAGGGAGTATGGACTAGCACTACTTTTTGGTGTGTCCCGTCAACTCGCAGAACGAGGAGAAGCTTGCAGGACAAGGTGAAGCTCGCTTACGCCTTTTGACTAATGCAACCTACCCTCGGTGGACATGCATCAGTCCATTCGGTGTCAGATTGTCAGAGGCATACACTGTAGTACCCAACATGCGGAGTACCATCATTGTTCGACTTCACGAAGAGGCGAAGAGCCAAGCGCAGTAGTACGAGTAGTACTACTACTAGAACCGCATGGTGGAGCGTCTGTACTCTTATTTTTTTATCTCTGATAAAGTACACGTTTATTCCGGAGAAGGGCGGAAAACGGCAGCCCAACATGTAATGAATGATATCGATCAACCAACCATGCTCGAATATATCTTGGCCTCCGTGCGAGCCCGTCTGTGTGTTCTCGCTCCTCGTCTCTCTCAAGGAACGGCGGGTTGGCTCTTTGCCGTCAATTGAGATCGGTTTGCTCACACTCCTGTCCCACATGTCAGTGATATGCCAAGAGGAGGTGCGTTGACCGACTGGCCATACGCGTACTTGGTTTTGCACCTTCATACTACTCCTCCCTTCGTCACAGTTTACAGGGCGAGCTTCATTATGATGCATTTCTCTCAATGCATTTCCACCACCAGAGAGACTTTAGACGCGTTTGGTTTAATGCTCAATTAATTAGGGCGTCGTAACCGCAATCAAGTCCACAATTTTCTCTCCATGTACTGTACTAGTACGGAGTGGACTAAGTGCATGCATGTGTGTACCCGGGGTGGAAGCACTGCATGCATGTGTGTACGCATTATTCCCTCTAGTAATAGACGTCGTGCTATAACTACCAATGCTATTTTTCAGGCCGATCGCTAGTCGCCTTGGTCCCACGGATTTTTTTCTGAAGCGCGCTGTATAAACAGTGACGGATGGAGTAGTATGAGCGGATTCAAAGAAGAGCGTATTGATGGTTGCTTCTTCAGAGCAACTTACACTGGGAAAGGTGGGGCTTATGATTTGACTGCTCATTACTCACTATTAATGCGGCGCAACGACCGGGCTGAGTCTCCCATGCGGTTGTGCACTACCCCCTCGGTTCTTAAATATACTCCGGAGTATTTTTCTTTCTAGAGATTTCAACGAGTGACTACTCAAATATTTGTCTTTTTAGAGATTTCAAATGGACTGGCACATATGGATGTATATAGACATATTTTAGAGTGTAGATTCACTCATTTTGCTCCGTACGTAGTCACTTGTTGAAATCTCTAGAAAGACGAATGGAATATTTAGGAACGGAGGGAGTACACATACGAAGCAAAATGAGTGAATCTACACTCTAAAATATGCCCGTTTAAATTTGTAAAAAGACAAATATTTAGGAACGAAGGAGTATATTTTTGTGCATGGCACATGGACCCGGATGATGAAGAGGCTTCTGGCAATGCTATCAAGCTTCCATCATTTGTTTACATAATTGATGTACTATACAAATAATTTTCCAGCGACATGAAATTGTACAATGGTGTGAGCTTTCAGCTTTTGTTTCGCGTGTCTTGCCATCGATGCTCTTTCGGAAACAATAAAAAACTAACTTCCTTGCTAATGCATGTCAATTATTAGCAGATCAGAGCTAATAATTACATCACAACTGAAGACAGATTTGTGAGAAGGTGTTAAATTAAAATTGATCCATGCTTTCATTGGCAGCAACGTCCCCCCAGCTCTGTCTAAATCAACAAGGCATGTTGGGAAAAAAGTAGCTGTCTGGAGCATGCAACATTCCGATAATAGAGGACCGCTGATGAAACAATAAACACACAAATAGAAGCCGGTCACCTTTGCAGTCTCTCTTAAGACTAACTAGTTAGAGAAGATTAGGCTCGGAGTTGGATGAGGAGGATAGAGCAAAACCAATCTCCCTTTGTGCAGTCGCACTGAAATGTAGAGACGTTTCCCGTGTGACATTTTAGTACAACTGCACAAAACACTCTTAAGAAAAAAGTGATTTGTGCAGTTCACCAAAAGGTAGCAATAGCAACGAGTAGAAAGGAAACAATTACTGGCCAATAACAGTTGATGACACATGCGACGACAAAAAAGAAGCATATTCCTTGTCCTAAGGGAAGATAACAACACGGTTGTGTTTGTCTAAAACGGTGTGAGGACGAGAATGCAATATGGAAAGTACGCCGGATGAGCTACGTTTTGGGCAAAGAACTTTGGAAGATCCACATGCAGCGACGTGGGAAGACGGCAGTGGAGCAAGGCCGGAGGGGATACCTGGAGGTCATCGGGATGTAACTAGGTGAGCGGCGGCAGGCGGAATCTGCGAGCAGGTGGCGTATGCCCTGCCGCACCGGAGCTTGGTCAGAGAGAACGACGTGTACCGCAGATCGGGACGTGCTGCCTCGGCGCCGTCAAACGGAGAAACAATGCACTTCCTCCCTTTCCCCCGGCGGACGGGATGCGGCCGGATCAGTGACCAACAGTGATAGAGAGAGAGGCCACCGCACTCCCTTTCCCCCGGCGGACGGGATGCGGCCGGATCAGTGACCAACGGTGAGAGAGAGAGAGGCCACCGCACTCCCTTTCCCCCGGCGGACGGGATGCGGCCGGATCAGTGACCGACGGTGAGAGAGAGAGAGAGAGAGGCCACTGCAGCCTTGTGTGAGATACTCTGAAGAGCGACAAACCAGGCAGGCAGGCTCCATTGTATATAGTGAGCGGACTACCTTTTTCTCCATAAAAATCATTTTATATTCTGTGTACGTGCCATTGAGCGCTATAACTTTATTTAAAAATAACGCGGCAACGCGTCAAGTCGAACTTTGTTTTGTGCACGCGTGGTACACGACCTCCCTAGGTAAACAACCGCTACAGGCGTTCAAATTAGCACGCTGACTGCCATTTCGTAAAGAAATGAGCTCCACCGTGTACCCGCACGGGTGTGGCTTGGTACGAAGCGTGAGTACATGCACGGTGCACCTATTCTCTTCTTGTATACGTACACCACCTAAGTGGGGTTGTGTGAGAGAGATACAAACCTAGAGAGATATAGTGTGTGGGTTCTTGAGAGTTTTGGGGGGGTCAATCAAAAAATGTAACATATGCAATGTGTGTGAAATAGAGTCTTGGATATAACATATATATAGAGGGGGCGATCCACGAGAAGAGAGTGGAGGTATCATCGGCTTGAGGTGTCCATAGAATCGAAGAGAGGGATGATGTGTGTGTGTGTGCGCGCGCGATCGATAAAGAGTTCCATCGAATTTGTGTGTGCCCACGTCAAAGATATAGAGTGGCTGGCCTACTGGAACGTGAGATGGGACATGTGTAGTTTGTCTCTGTGGCATGGATACCTACCTGCAGCGCTCGACTATCGGTGTGTGCTGGGGGAAGAGGGAGGCCCAATTAACTATAGAGGTACAATGGCTGGTATATGTGTGGAGGAGGAGAGAGGCCTACCTCATGTATTAAGGAGATCGATCTGCCTCATGTATTAAGGGAGATCGATCGGCATCCATGCATATGTGCAGGAGAGGAATAAGGTTGGGAGAGAGACAGAGCTAGAGTGTTGGAGGGGGTGGTAGTGGAGTTGCTTCTAACAAATGGTGGGATAGGCTTGCTAGACAAACGGAGGGCACGCCCGCAATATCAATAAGAGAGGAGATGGCTGCTTGTTGTCTGTGCACGTGCGTGTGAGAGACGGGTCAGGAGGCATGCACGAATGATGAGGGGGGACGATGTGGCTGTGGTAAGCAGACGTAATGACATAGGAAGATCAATCGCCCCTTGTTAGAAAAAGGAGAGACATAACTTATGAGGTACGTCGATCGATGTAGTTAAAGTCGATCTAGGTATATGTTGGGAGATCGATCGGTATACATGCATGTGTGGGTTAGAAGCAAATGAGGCACGAGGAGAAGGATAGAGAGAGGGATGCATGTAGGAGGTGGTACGAGAGGCATACTATATCGAGGGGGGAGGAGTGTGCGAGTACGAGAACGATGAAAAGAGTGGTGGGAGTGAGGAATGGACGGTGACAAGAGAAGAGGGGAAGCTTGTGTTTGTGCTAGGCACACCTGACTAGAGAGGCATATCGATCGATGTGTGCCGTAAAGAAGGAGCTGGGGGGACCTACACACACCATGGGTGAATGACCTAAAGTGAAAAGACGAATTTGCGCGATGGAGCTAGAGAATGCTGAGGGAGGGTGAGAGGGATGCGGGCGTGTGCATGCACAAGAGAAAGTTAGCGCTAGCTACAAAGATAAGAGGGTTGTGTGGGTGTAAAAGACGAATAGAGATCATATATACTTCATTATAAAAAGCGAATTCAGATATTTGAAGAATTTATCATAGTGTTTCAAACCAACGCATGTGTGAATATATATAACGGTGATACACATGGTGTGGTTATGAACATGTTATACTACATTTAATATATTTTATCTCTACTCTTATAAAAAAACAGAGTTGTTGATGATGGTGTGCCTGCCATCTTGCATTATAGGCCGTCCGATTTATATGTGGCGGATAGCAAGGAAACTATGATGGTTGAAGTTGGCAACAATCATGATTGTAGATTCTTATTGAAATAGAGAAACGAATTCAAATTTAGTTCGAATTGCAGCGGTAGTGTAGACATTTGGAATGCACTAAAATGTTGGTATGAGTCGGTTACATGCATTATACAGCAGCTGAAAAAATTTAATCGGACATAACATGGATTCATACTCCCTCCTTCCATCTATATAGGGCGTAATGAGATTTTTAAGACCGCCTTTGACTATTGACAAGATTAATAGTACATGACATGCACAATGTGAAAATTATATCATTGAAAGAACCTTTCACAGACGAATTTAACGGTGTGCTTTGTGTAAGTTGCATGTCATATATCATTGCTCTAATATTTGGTCAAAGTTAGCATCGAAAAACGCATTAGGCCCTATATAGATGGAAGGAGGGAGTACCTTTGACTAGCATTTGTATAGTAAAACGGGGCAAGACTCTATCTTTGTGTGGTGTGAATAGTTTTATTTTTTTCGTTTTCTTTTTGGTTGAGGGAAGTGCGAATTGATTTGGTACGTACAAGTACAACATTACTACACGTTAGGCTTGTCCCTAAAATTCAACCCGCGTCTTGTTATATCCCAAAAATTCAGATATCGTGCTCCCAAAACTAGCGCCTTCACAACCCGCGCCTTGCTATCCCGAAATTACAACGCGCGATAAAACTCCCTCCAACTGCCAAATCCCGACACGCGAAATCCCCCTTCTAACCCTGAGCCGAAAGGGCCGCTAGTTCAAATCGGTGGGGGGTAGTTTTGTAACACACCCTACATTTTGGACAAGCGCGTCCCTAAGTCATGCTTCACCCCCTCCCATCGCCCCCTTTTCGCCATTTGAAATCCCAGGCCGCCATAACCTCTCTGCTCCAGCCGCGAAACCCCACCCTCCTCCGTCCGCCACGTCATCGCTGCCCAGCCGGAGCCTCTTCCCCGACGACGTCGTCCACCGCAACAGCTCGACGTCCCTCGTCCACCTCCCCAGATGAGGATCCGTCGTCCATCTCGCCGTCCCGCCGGTTCAGCCGCCCCGTCGTCCACCTCCAAGGAGCTGCTCCGACGATCGCCTCGTCTATCGCGGCTGCTCCATCCCCACAGCGCCGCCTTAACCTGCTCCACCGAAACCGTAGCATCCTCACCGACTCCTCGGACGAAGCCGAGGCCTACTCGGCGCCACCAAAGAGGTTGTACACTCATCGCATCGCACCTTCTCCTTAACTCGACCTCCCGGCGCCGACGGTGCTCCATCCCGCACCCCCATGGAGCGGCTACCTTGAAGCCGACACCGCGGGCGACATCTCCACGACGGCTCTCCCCCAGTGCGAGGCCCCTTCGGCGGCAGCGTCCATACCAGCCGGATCTGCTGCTGCTGCTCCGGCTCTCGCTCGCTCGCTCGCGCTGCTGCTGCTGCTCCGGCTCTCGCTGGCTCGCCCAGCTGCTGCTGCTGCTCTGCTCCGATTAAGCCACACTTCAGTCGACTGAATCAACTTTTGGGCAAGTCGATTTTCAGGGGTTGGGGGGGCTCGCCGGAGTTAAGGAAGAACCACCTGCGGCGGGGACGGGGGCTCGCCGGAGAGGTACCCCACTATCTATCTTAGGGTTCAGGGCGGGGGGCCGGGGCCTAGAGGGCTAGCCGGGGCGGCGGTGGTGAGTTGTTTCGGGGCGGCGAGGAGGCGCTGGGGCCGACGGTTCGGTCGGTGGTGGCTGGCAGCTCAGGGGGGTGCAGGTTGAAGATGAACTACAGGCCCTCCCTAAACTACATGTCAAGTGCCTCTCTGCTACCATTGCGTTCAGTTTCGACAGTAGCATTCAGATTCCACAGTAAATTTCAGTTTCAACAGTTAAGTTCAGAGTCAACAGTTTTTACCTCATCTGTTGTAGTCAGGTGGTTTTTGGTGATGTTAATTTTACATCCATTTTACATCATCTATTGGAGATGCAATTAGAATCCCACTTGAGATTGACGATGTCTGTCTTGTGCTGCTTCAGCCTTGATGTCTTATGGCTCACCGGAGCTGCTCCAACGACAGAACGATCCATCACAACAGAGCAGTGCCCTGGACGCCGTCTACAGATTCCTCAGATCTTCCTCCACACCTCCGACAGCCACCTCTCCCTCAACTGCTTCAGTGACCAACCCAATGATGTTGAGGTCGACACGGCTACGGCAAAGAGGTTGTACAGTAGTTGCATCACTTATTACTATACATTCACGTCGATCCATTAGGGCTATTTTGGTTCAACGGAAAAATGTCGATCCACTAGTTGTTACCATCACTCTAAATTTCTGCATGCTCTCCTTACATAATCTCACCATATTTTTTCGTATGCATGTCAGATATTGTACACAGCCATGCTGAACATGTAGAGAAAAAGAGAAGAGTTTTGCGCGGCAATACAATGAAATGCAGACATCGCTCCATGGTGGGTTCAATGGCAAACCCTCCCCACCCCTCTCCAGATTGTAATCCAGAGGAAGATATCTGTTCTGAGGCGGATTCAGACGCCGCTAACCACTCCTATTTACCCCCCAAGGTGTTTGCTCTACCTTGGCATGATGATGTTAGTCATATCATGCATATGTTGCCTTGCAGTGCCTACTTTTGACATCGTATATGTCATTTGCTTAGTTTAGACATGTTCTGTAATGCCACCTGTTTAGTTTCTATATCATATATGGGAATTATGCAGTCTCATTCTTTTACCCAGCCATAATATATGTGAAATGTGCAATGCCATCCTGTTTAACCAGGCATCATATATTTGAATGATATCTTGCCCATCCTTTTCTTCATTACATTTCCATTTGTCGACAATGTTTGTACATTAAACTACTCTTCCTGTGAATCAGCCATTTTGGGTGGGAGATGGAAAAATCTGGAGTGAAAACAAGGCCTTCAGAGCAGACAGTGCTACCTGTCGAAGCAGATCTCTTGTTGGGTCCCGATAGCTCCTCAGAGATGGATTTAGAGACAGATGACCAGTCCTATTCCCCCACTGAGGTGTATGCTCTAACTTGGCATGGTTATACTGCTCATATCATGCATACGGTGTCTTGCATTGCATAGTTTAGACATCATATACACAATATTCAACACCATGTTCTTAGTTCAGACATCATATCGAATGCCCTCTGTTTAGCATATAAATCACATATGTGAATTAAATGATGCGATCCTGATTACTTAGAAAACATGTAGGTGAATTATGTCATGCGATCCTGTTTAGTTATTCATCATATCTTTGAATTATGTTATGCTATGCTATCCAGTTTAGATAGACATCATATATGTGAAATTATGTCATGCTATCCGTTTTAGTTAAACAATATACATGTCAACTATTTCATGCCCTCTTTTTTCCACACTATCTATTGCATCTGTCTCTCATACAATGTCTGTACATTCAACTATGTTTCCTGTTTATTAGCCATTTGAATTGGAGCGGGTGATGCCAGTATCTAGCGGACTAAAAACACAGTCTTCAAATAAAACAGTGCTACCTCTTGGTGGAGATAGCACCCCGGTTGTACATGCACAAGAACCAGCCCTACCACACATAACCCAAACTCTCGCATATTGTACACCTACTGCGATGGACAGAGAACCAGCTTCACCCAATCTAACCCCAACCCCAGCCGATAGTAACCCAGTTCCTGTTGACACAGCACCATCTCCACCACAGAGCTCCCAAACAAGAGTAGTTAGTAAGGCAGCTCCAGTGCCCAAAGGGCCAGTACTATCACGGCGAACCCCAACTCCACCAGTTAGTACGCCTATTCCTGTGGAGGAAGCACAACCAGCTAGTCGTAGTTTAGCATCTATCACATTTGATGTTGTTAAATCGTATGTGCGTATCTTCCCATCTTGGAAATATTATACTGAAGATGAAGGAAAATGCCAGTTGCAGGTGTTTGTCCAGGAGTTATGTGTATGTAATGTTATTCATGGCAATTACTTTGCTTCGTCCCATACATCCTACCTCCATGATGGTTATAATACAACAAAATTTCCCATTTTTCTCTATAGAGAAGGACCGATTTGGAAACTCAGGATGAGGTAACCTGTGCTAATACCTCTGCTATCTTCAAGAATGCTTGGTGGCAGTATCGGAATTACCTGAAGAAAACGCACTTCACCGGCAAAGAAACTCATCAAATTCCCTTACGTTCTCCTGAGACACATTTACTAGACGATGACTGGGAACGCCTTGTTTTGTACTGGTCCCGAACCAAGAATGTGGTAAGGTCTATGAGCTCATTTTCTATTTTTAAGTATTATATTCTTGCGTCTTACTGTACTCTGTTCATGTAGAACAAGTGCCTAAACCTGAAGAACAACTGTTCTAATTTAAGATTCCATTGCTATCATAGTTCAAAAAAGCGCTAGGCGTTAATTGTGCGTTTTGCCACCGCCTTGCGCTTTATTGACCAAAGCGCATGCTTATGCGTAGTTATGCACAGATTATGCGTAGTTATGCGCAATGCGTTTTGCCAATGCCTAGAGCCTAGGCGCGCTTAAGCGCTCGCTTAGGCGCGCCTTTTTAACTATGATTGCTTTGCTCTTGTATCACTGTATTTACTCATACAAACTTATTTTTAAATTGAAGGATCCAATCGAAACTCCAATGGCACAGCAGGTATGATCACGCATCTTTCTTTAACAGGTTTGCTCTTATCAATAGCTCTGTTGATTTCAATTTCAATTGTGTATACAGTTGACTTTCATATCATGCACATTACTAGCATCACAACAGAGCCAATAGTGTTGTTGTACATGTAGACCCGTGGTACCCATCTGAAATCTTGTTGTGCCGTAGTTTCCCACGCTTTGTATTCTTTCACTGCTGCTTTGTCTTGAACTGATATGGTTTGAACCGTGTCTCTATTTTGATTTGGCAAGACAATCCAGTGACCATAGGACATAGATATATGTTTGTTTGATGCTTTTATTATGTACTAGTACTTGGCAATAGAAGACTTGGTAGTTTAATCCTGTCCACCTTATTAATGAACTAGTTCACCGAAATGAGTTTCATATACTAGTACATGCTAAACTTGTTATGTGTCTGCTTGTTTCTTCTTTTAGAATGCTGACAGAATATTGGGGAAGAGTGCCTTATTAAGCAATGGTAAAGGAAGTAATGCAGATAAGGTTCATGATAGTGACACATCCTTGTTGGTCTCCAACAAAGCTGATAAAACAGCTAAGGAAGACTATCTTGAAGACAGCGAGACAACCCCAAAGTCCTGTCTTGGTTTAGTGTTCGCACTGGCCACTACTGCTTGCACAAGCTATTCAAACTCACTATCTGAATCAGTTCGTTTTCTTGAGTCTCAACTACAAGCTGAAAGACATCGATCAGCTGTGCTGCGACAAGAAGCGAAAGGACTGCAGAAGTCCCTGGAGCATTCAGATGCATACTTTCTAGTGCAACAGCAAGCATTGGAGGATTTTAGCGCCAAACAGGACAAAGCTAATCAGCTTGCTAAGCTTATTGCCAGCATGTTGGATACCCAGGATAACATTTCTTGAGCTCTTCTGAAGTTGTTTCAGTTATGCTCTTGTTTTGCTGCCGCGTTTATTTGCACTGGTGGCCAATTTTGACGGCCAGTGTATGTAATGTGCTGCTTTGTTCCCTATATTTGCACTGGTGGCGAACTTTGATGCCCAGTGGATGTAATATGTGTAATAACGGTAATAGGCTAGCGTTAATTGCTTGCTTATTTATTTCCTTATTGTCTTGTTTAGTTCTTGTAGTCACTGCAGTTCTTTTTCTGTTTTTTCTAGTGGCCACAATAGCCTATTTTTTGGTAACTAGGCCAAAATAATCATGGCAACACACGGACTGTTGTAACCATGGGCCTCCTGAAGGCCGTATGATCCATGGGCCTTCGTCCGGTTGTAGGATCCATCGGCCTTCTATACGGGCCTTAGGGTCCATGGTCCTTCTACGGGCCATAGGGTCCATGGGCCTTCTACGGGCCGTACGATCCATGGGCCTTCTACGGGCCGTACTATCCATGGGCCTCATACGGGCCGTAGGATCCATGGGCCTTCTACGGGGCGTATCATCATTTCGCCAATCATGGGTCGTACTATTCATGGACCATAACAGGCCGTTAATAGGCCGTATTTGATAACTCTATGAAAACAGCCCAACGGGTTTTTTTACATGAAAACGGCCCAACGTATTGACGGTCCGCAAACGGGCCGACTGTAACGACGGGCTGAATTTGGCCCACAAGCAGAAAATGACAGTAACGGGCCGTATGTAATCGAATGCTACAAATGAGCCCAAGAATCAATGGGCCCTGAGAAGGCCGAAAGATAACTTGGGCTGGAAACGGCCCAATGGAATAACGGGCCATTGATGGGTATAAAGTGATACACTGTTCATTACGGGCCAGTTTCACCACGGGCCGTTAATGGGCCAAGAGTTACAAAGGTCCTCATATGGGCCGAAAGAGTCATGGGCCACACATGGGCCGGAAGTTAAAACAGGCTGAATCATATTGGACGGCCCAGATGACGCTACTGGGCCTAATTCGGATAGGCGTAACGGGCCCTGGGTTAGCGGGCTGTAAATGGGCTATATGCGAATAGGCTGTTAACAGGCTTTCCGTGGGCCGGCCCGCCACCTTTTGACCAAGTCAAACGGGCCGGCCTTTTCACAGGAATGGGCCTCTGTTGGGCCGTGCCACGTGTCGCCGTATCATAGGCGCCTTCGGTCCAATGAGCGGATGACATCTGTCCCAACGGTGAGCCGACACGTGTTTCCTCCAGCCAATGATGATTTTACACGTGGAAAATCCCCATTGGTCGGGGCTGTTAACGGGTTATCGGATCCAAAACCCGACCCGATAGCTTAACGGTGTTCCGTTACGGTGGATGCCACGTGTTAGTCACCCTTGACGAAAGCACTTCTATGACGCGCGATTTATCGTCATGGAAGTGGACACTTCTGTGATGATAATTTTGGTAATGTCATGGAACACTTCTACGACAGCACAGGTATGACTATCTTGATTCTGTCATAAATTTGTCATGGATGTACATGCATGACAAAAAACGCAACCTACTGTGACAAACACGTATCATCACAGAAGTGTTTTTTTTGGTAGTGTAGGCCCTATATAAAATCTTGTCAATAGTCAAAACCAAGTGTTACTACTACACAAAACAAGTTCAAAACGAGAAACTGGGCCCACTCATGGCACGACATGCCTGTCTTGTTTGGTCCGTTGGTTAAAGCGCTTCCTCTTCTTGGCATAACAATAGAGTACAGTAATTTTTTTAGAATGCTCTTGGCATGTCGCTAACATGTGATGAGTTAACCAACCTCAATAGACAGCAAAATCGCCAGCCCGCCGCACTTTGAGAGAGACGAGGAGCAAGAAGTGATACGGGCTGGTGGATTACTAGAGCTAGGTGTCGCACGGAGACCAAGAAATATGGTGATAGCGTGGATTGGCCATGTATGATGTAACTACACAGGGTTGCCGCGTTTTGGACTCTTCCGGTCTACTGTGGAGAAGATTGGGTAGATTTTATATCACCGAATTAAAATATTAAAGAGTCCAGACAGTCCACCGCGAGGTTTCTTGCTCCTTCTCGGCCGTCCGAAAGCGTTGTTCTAAGTTTTGCCGACACGTGGGACATCCAGCATCCAGGTCCACCTGTCATGCAAGAAAATGGAGTTAAGTATAGTAGGAGAGACTCACCAGCGGTCGCGAGCGTACGTGGAGTACGTGCACAAATCACCCGTAAAAAAGGAATACGAGCACGAAGAGAAGAGGTGCAGGCACCGACGCAGATACTCTTTGCCTCTTTCCCTAATACTCACGCACGGGTACACGGTGAGCTCATTTCGGTACGAAGAGGCAGCTCACCTGATAATTTGGCGAGTGTAGTAGTTGTTCATGGGAACCATGCGTGGACGAATAAAAGTTCGATCATGACGCGGTGGCGCGTTTTTTATAAATTAAGTTTTTCTATTCATGGCACGTACACAACATTATTTTCTCCATGGAACGTGAAGCATGCACACACTGAATGACGGAGCACGGGATGGTATCCATGGACATGGTCAACCCTTTTTGGAGACTAATACACTACTTTTGATGTGTCCCGTCAACTCGCAAATGAGGAGAAGCTTTTCTTACTAGTACGACCTCTCCCTCACTCACAGCAAGTATAATAAGGTGATTGTTTACCTCCATGCTGGTTTTGACTACTTTAATTTAGAAATGAACCACGTGTTTTCTTTGGTAACACAAAATTAGTAATTAAATGGTGATTGGACACCATGTCCTGCCATGTACGTATGTGCAGCAAGCAAGATTTATTCATGTTCCATCTTGACGTGAGCTTTGCTCATCCTATTGCCAACACGCGGGACATCTAGCATCAAGGTGCAAGTGTCATGCAAGAAAATGGAGATAAGCAGTGCATAAGTGTGTCATGCACTTCGATGGCACGTACTACGCAATATTTTTTTCTCCTCGATGGCACTTGAATAGTGCACGTACTCAATGACGGAGCACGGGATGGTAGCCATGGACATGGTCGGCCCTTTTTAGAGAGAGTACTAAATAACTTTGATGTGTCCCGTCAACTCGAAAGAACGACGAGAAGCTTGCTTACTACGCCTTCTCCCTCACCCACGCGTGCGCGGTGGCTCGCAGCACGAGGAGAAACTTTTGCTTGCAATCGGTGGACGTGCAACAGTTCATTTGGTGTTAGATTGCCAGAAGTACTACTGTAGTACCATAATTATTGTTCGACTTCCGGAAGAGGAGAAGAGCCAAGCACAAGCTCACCTACTAACCTAGTACAGTATCTACAATAGCCAAAGCTGGTCCACCTTTTTAGAGGATGGTTAATTAATATAAGCGGCTCTTGCAGCGGCACAACATTTAGAGAAAGTACTCTCTTCATAGGAACTTAAAACGCTGGAATAGGCAAAATAAAGGATTGGAGTGGCATGTCCTCTTGAATCCCATAGCATTAACATAGTGTTCCCCTAAAATAACCCAGAGTGTTTGACACAGGAAAAATAAAGGAAGTGAAAAAAGTTGGAGTGGATGCTAGATTGCCAATTAACACATGATTTCATAGGAAAATTCCTATAACATTCTATCCTACGAATCAAACGACCAATGTAGGAAAATTATGAGGGGGGGGGGTCTCTCCAACAGTGTTCCTCGGCTCGCACCTAAGCATCACGGTGGTCGAACTTGGAGTCATTCATCTTTACACGTGGCGTCTCAGATTTGGACACAAGGTGTACACCGTCAAGCTCCAAGGATAATGTTGTCCTCAAAACCGGATGAACACAGTCAAGGGGGTCAAGGCGGACGTGACCTCTCACTGCGTCCGCCATATGAAGCGGCACGCTGGTCGAGGGTGCCACCCACTGCAGTCCTAGTTGTACCCAGCTCCTCGCCGCATTCAAAAACCTACATTTAAACCCGCGTGGAATGTGAGAAACCCACTCCGGCCACACGTCCATTCAGGAGCAGGACGCCGGTCAAGCTCCTCCTTCCACCATTTTCTCCACTCTTTTGGCGGCATCTGATGAGCAAGAAGAGCAGTTCTCCGGCATAAAAGCCATCTGGGTGGCCCGCCTAGCCCGGCAATTACGAGCGAGGCAGCTCGCTGCTCCACCTACCTCGCCTAGCCTGTCGGAGGCAGTTGCCGCACTAAGCCAGCGCGTGGTTCCGCAACTGGCCGCTCCAATACAGCTCGAGGAAGACTGCCGATTTGCTCCATGCCGACTTGTCGGGGAGCATGGTGGCATGGGCATCGTCGCTGCTCTCGACGCCGCCGCGTCATAAAGCACCTCCAATGTAACGCCCACGATGCGGCTATATCTCCCACGTGTCGAGGCACGACTTAGAGGCATAACCGCATTGTGGTATTGTCGCAAGAAGGGTTATCTTCACACAATCCCATGTAATGAACAAGAATGGGATAACGAGAGTTGGCTTACAATCGCCACTTCACACAATACATAAATATAATTCATACATCATACAAAACCCACACATAGACCGACTATGGTCAAATCCAAATGAAAATAAGATAACCCCAAATGCTAGATCCCCGATCGTCCCAACTGGGCTCCACTACTGATCATCGGGAAAATAAACATAGTAACGACCACGTTCCTCGTCGAACTCCCACTTGAGCTCGGTTGCATCATCTGCACTGGCATCGTCGGCACCTGCAACTGTTTTGGTAGAATCTGTGAGTCACGAGGACTCAGCAATCTCACACCCACGAGATCAAGACTATTTAAGCTTATAGGAAAGGATGATGTAATGAGGTGGAGCTGCAGCAAGAACTAAACATATATGGTGGCTAACATACGCAAATGAGAGCGGGAAGAGAAGCAACGCAACAGTCGTGAAGCTAAAATGATCAAGAAGTGATCCTGAAACTACTTACGTTCATGCATAACTCAAACCGTGTTCGCTACCCGGACTCCGCCGAGAAGAGACCATCACGGCTACACACACGGTTGATGTATTTTACTTGGGTCAAGTGACAAGTTCTCTACAACCGGACATTAACAAATTCCCATCTGCCTCATAACCGCGGGCACGGCTTTTGAAAGATAATACCCTGCAGGGGTGTCCCAACTTAGCCCATTATAACCTCTCACGGTCAACGAAGGATAAACCTTCTCCCAGGAAGACCCGATCAGCCTCGGAATCCCGGTTTACAAGACATTTCGACAATGGTAAAACAAGACCAGCAAAGCCGCCCGATGTGCCGACAAATCCCGATAGGAGCTGCACATATCTCGTTCTCAGGGCACAACGGATGAGACATCCTACGAGTAAAACCAGGCCTCAAGTTTCCCCGAGGTGGCCCCGCAGTCTACTCGTTTCGGACCAACACTCGAAGGAGCACTGGCCCGGGGGGGGGGGTTAAAATAAAGATGACCCTCGGGCTCACGAAAACCCAAGGGAAAAGGCTTAGGTAGCAAATGTTAAAACCAAGGTTGGGCCTTGCTGGAGGAGTTTTATTCAAGGCGAACTGTCAAGGGGGTCCCATAAATCACCCAACCGCGTAAGGAACGCAAACTCAAGGAACATAATACCGGTATGACGGAAACTAGGGCGGCAAGAGTGGAACAAAACACCAGGCATAAGGCCGAGCCTTCCACCCTTTACCAAATATATAGATGCATTAATATAATAAGAGATATTGTGATATGCCAAAATATCCATGTTCCAACATGGAACCAACTTCAGCTTCACCTGCAACTAACAACGCTATAAGAAGGGCTGAGCAAAAGCGGTAACTTAGCCAAACAACGGTTTGCTAGGAAAGGATAGTTAGAGGCTTGACATGGAAAATATGGGAGGCATGATATAGCAAGTGGTAGGTAGCGCAGCATGGCAAATAGAGCGAACAACTAGCAAAGCAAAGATAGAAGTGGTTTCGAGGGTATGGTCATCTTGCCTGCAAGGTTCTCAGAGTTGTCGAAAGCTTGATCCTCGTAAGCGTACTCAATAGGTTCCTCGTTCACAAACTCGTCTCCCGGCTCTACCCACAACAAGAACACAAGCAACGAAACCACAATCAATCACGGGAAATGCACAAGCAACATGATGCAAAACATGTATGATATGCGAGATATGATATGCGATGCATATGCGTGCTCCGGAAGAAAAAGGATGAACAAGGCAGTAACTTGGCAAACCAAGTATGCCACTGGAAAGGTGAGATGATTTCGGTCGAAATCGATATAAAGATCACCGGAAACGGATGCACGGTTTGCAAATGGCAATCAAAACAAGAATGACACGATTCTGCGATTAACAGCATGATAGCACTTAGAATACACCAAGTAACTACGCTACAGCACTCCAACATAGCAACAGAGCATATGGCAGTAATCTACAGGAGATGCTTGACAAAAGATGAACACTGAGCTATGGCTAGATCACAACATAACAGGTTCAAACAAGCATGGCAAAAGTGCAAAAGATATCAGGTTCTCAGACTTGGTGAAATTACTGGACATGGCAGAAAAAGCATCAGGAGGCAATGTTCAGAGCAAGAAAAACGCATGCTACAGCAACTTAACATAGCAGAACAAGGCACTGCATGAAGCTACTAAATGCATATGACAAAAGTCCCTTACTGACCATGAGCCAAAAAGGAGCAGAAGATATGATGGCAACCATGTAAACATAGCAAGTTTCGTTAACAGGTTTCAGACTTAGCAGAAAACAGAGCATGGCAGAAATAGTAATATGAAGGCATCTTTGTGAGCTTGATTCACTCAACACAAAGCAATTGATGACAAACCAAGCATACCTACAGCAAGATAGCATGTTTATGAAGCTATCCATGGCAAGATCAAGTACATAGCATTTATGAAACAACTACAACAACCTTGGCAAATTTGAATATCATGTTAACAATCTCCCAGAAATATTTTATAGCAAAAGTAGAGCAACATTGAGTCATACTAGGGCACTCCATAATTGCAAACAGGGGCATGGATGGATAGATCACAACTATATCTACAAAACATCCTTATAGAACATCACCAAAAGGAGCCTGGATCTCTCTGTAGCCACATGGATACATAGCAACGAAATAACAGCAGTCACAGACTTAGCAAAATTACGAAGTCTAGTTTGCATGCTTGTGCTAGTCACCACAGAGATCACAAAAATACATGGAGTACACCTTTGTAAATATGGCATGGCATACATCAAAACACATGTAGATCTCATGCCCATAAGATGCACACATCAAATGCAACAAAAATAACAAATCACCAAGTTCTGATAAGTAACAGCAAGTAATAGCATATAGCACTCTTGCACCAGAGATTTGGGTATCAAGATGGACTCAAATGAACATGGCATAATGGAACAAAATGAAGTGAATCTCGAGACAAACATTTCGATATATTAAACACCCGAAACAGAGCTACGTGCAGAGAGTTATGATGCGTCAAAGTATGCCACAGAAAGCAAAATATAAGGACTTAGCAGAAAATCGAGGAGGGAGAGAGTCAACCCTAGGGTTCCAGATCGGATCTGGCTCGGGCCAGCTCGGGCTCCCCGGAGCTCGGGGCGCACGGCGGCCGGAGTTGGAGGGCGGGGCGGCCGGAGCTCGGGGGAGACGGCGGCTCGGGCGGAGAGGAGGAGGAGGAGGCGCCGGGTCGGGGAAGACGAAGGAGACGGCGGCGAGGCGGGGTCCGCGCGGGCGGAGGACGGCGGCGGCGCCGGTCGGCGAGGCGCGGCGGCGCCGGCGATGATGGCGGCAGAGGACGGGCGGCGACCGGCGTCGGGCGTGGAGGAGGAAGGAGGCGGGGCGCGCGGGCGAGGAGACGGGCTCGGGGGGCATCCCGCGGGCTTCGCGGGCCGGCGACGGCGCGGCGTACGGGCGCCACGTGGCGCGCCGTGAGTGGGCGGGGGCGGCGGCGCAGTTGTGTCCGGCCCCGGGCGGACACGTCCGGCGGCGCGGAGGAGCGGGCTAGGGTTTCGTGGATCCGGAATTTCGGAGGGGGAACACATATTTATAGGTAGAGGGAGCTAGGAGGCTCCAAATGGAGTGCGGTTTTCGCCCACACGATCGTGATCGAACGACCGAGAGCATGGAGGTGAGTTTGCTGGGTTAGTGGGCTGTTTTGGAGGGGTGTTGGGCTGCAACACACAGAAGGCCTTTGCGGTTACCCGGTTAACCGTTGGAGCATCAAACGACCTCCAAATGGAACGAAACTTGACAGGTGGTCTACCGGTGGTGTACCAAGGCCACTTGGCAAGACTCGGTCCATTCCGAGAACGTTTAACACCCGCTCACAAAAAGAAACAAGAGGGGTGCGCCGGTGCATGTGGGAGTGTCGGATTGCAAAACGGACAACGGGGAAAATGCTCGGATGTATGAGACGAACACGTATGCAAATGAGATGCACATGATGACATGATATGCGATGCATGACATGAACAAAAAGCAAAACGAAAAAACAAAACCCAACCACGAAGGGAATATCATAACACATAGCCGAAAATGGCAAGAGTTGGAGTTACAAACATGGAAAGTTACATCCGGGGTGTTACATCCAATGCATGCGACTGTGCCATCCGTCGTCGACGCGTGCGTAGCCGCGCCATGCAGGCAGAGAAAGAAGCAACCGCGGATGTTGACGAGGTGAGTGGCTACGCGGCAACGCGGATGTCGATGAGGTGACGGCCAGCACGTCCCCGCCCACCACCATCATCGAGGAGAAGTAGAACACAGGAGGCTATAGCCAATTGTATCCCATGAAGGCCACCGCTGAGGTGATGCCGATGAAAACAACCGGTGTCTTGCACGATTCTTCTTCAACCGGATATTGGAGGAGGACAAAGAGATCGGGCGGCGAGCATTTAGATTAGGTATATTAATTCTATCAGGCTAGTTGTAATGGTGGTATCATACGTAGTATCATGCATGGCAAGTAGGCAAATTAGATGAGGTGGCGTAGAATTAAATGAAGAAAGAGAGAGTTGAGTATCATATTATAATACCGTACGGAATTAAGTTACTCCCACTTTGGTTAGTCTTAGGCCTTGTTCGGTTCAACCTCCTCCCAAGGGGTTTCGAGAGGAATGGGGGGGAATTTGGTTTGTACATGATTTAATCCCCCACAATCCCTGTTAATTCCCGTTAAAACCCCTTGAACCGCACATGCCCTTAAGGTTAAAAATGACTAGAATTACAGAGGACAGGGTACAAACTTCAAGGATTTAGAGGTGAGGGTTTGTTTTCGACTAGCTCTACAACCTCAAGGTTTATAAAATCGTACTTCACTCTCCCCTCACGCACACGCCCGGGTACACTCACAGTGGAGCACCTTTGCACACGAAAAGGCAGGTAACGTGACAATTTGAGACATCTAGTCGTCCACTTAATGTGGGGTCTGGGACCAAATGCCATCCATACCAAGTGCGACCTAAACGCGGTAGCGTGGTTATTGATCGAGTTTCTTTTTACTGGTACGTTAAATGAAAAAAATATATGCCTACGCACGTATTCAATTTAAAATGATCGCTACAGAGGGAAAAACAATTACTACTCCACTAGTCCACTTCGGGACTTGCTTGCTAGGTTTTTTCTCTTCTTCTCACTCTCTCACCCTCTCCAGATCTAAACAAGACTGTGGTGTCCACTCTCTTTGTCTCTCTCTCTTCTCTTCGGTTGACACAAATCCGGCCGGATACCTTCCACTGGTGGTCTCCAGTGGCGAGGGAGGAAGCCGACGCATGCCATCTTCTCTGACCTGGCCCCGGCGTAGGAGGTCCTCCTCACCCTTGCTCCCCGCCATCGAGTTGGCAGATGCCGCCGCCTGCCTCGCCACATCCCGCCGACCAGAGGTATAACTTTTTTAGAACCAGCCTAGTTCTAATGGCTGAGCTCCCCATGTCGCTGCATCCTTTTTTTCATCAAGTTAGGATTGCTCCCCATGTCACTGCATCCTGCATGTGGATATTCTTCTAGTATTACAAAGCTCTCCATGTAGCTAGCTCCGTCGGCTTGTCGGACACTCGAACACCACCTAAATTTTTACTATTAGAGGAAAAAAGGTACTGCAGATACTGGCTAACGAACCGATCCCTTGGTTGGAAAGGGAAATAAAGATGCTGGCCTAACCGGTCTCTTGGTCGGAAAAGGACAAAAAGTAGGGGGTGTTGGGTCGACAATGCAACCGAGAATGAGCACGTCTTGATTTGTTTTGGTCACATAGGAAAGGTCACTGACGAGAACAAAAAATGCACAAATCCAAACATTCTTTGCATGTTTGCCGCACTCGGCAACACCTCTCCCTTACCACTTTATGCCTCGGTGGATGTAAAATGTGCTTGTGCCACCCCTGTCCCTATGCCCTTACTGTGTTGTTAATCTAACATCATAGGTAAAATGAAACAATCCACTCTTAATGTGATGTCGCTGTTAAGTAATGTTGTTGTCAATCTATTGCCATTGATAAAATGAATCAATGCCACCACCATTTTATGAAATGCTTCTGTCTTGCTTTATTTCTCATAAAGAGTGTTTTGGGCTGTTACACTAAACTCTGACACCGGTAACATAGCTGCATCTCCGTTAAACTACACAAAATTTAATTGCACAATGGTTGACACGATGATGTGTTTCTCCTTTCCGTATCACCCTTCGTTAGAACGATCGTTCTTGTTAACCGTGCACGTACGTACTGATCAAGTGCTACTCCCAATTTGTCATCACATACTCATAATGCAATTGTTATGCATGTTAATGTAAGCCCCCGTTAATCTAGTGCCAGTGTTGATTTGATGTGATGACACTTCTTAGATAATGGCACGTTTTCATACTGTCACTGTAATGCCATTGATAACATATGAGATGCTGATGTTAATCATATGCCACTGCAAAAAATGACACTTCTTAAATAACCCTGTTACATATTTGTGCAAACAGGGTTGTCTATCTCCAGATGGTGTCTATTTGTGCAAACGGAAGCACGAACCTCAATTTTAGTGTAACCTGTTGTAAGCTGACCTCCCGGTGCTCCAGGTATTCCTACATTCTTAACTAGGTAGAATGACCAACGCAAAATCAAATAAGCTTATTCGTACGTTGACTGATCAGGAGCCATAATTAAGCTAGAGGCGTCTCTTATTTTCTTTCGAATGGGCAATAAGCTGGAGAGCTGGAGAGTGTCTCTAATGGGCTGCCTCTAGTGCTAAGACCCTCTGGTACGAAACACGGGCAACCGACTGGGCCGATACAAAAGCCTATCCATCTTAAAGCCCATTTGTTTTTTTACAAGGAGAAGCCCATATTTCTTGAAGAGGTGGCGATCCCAGAAAAACCCTCCTTCCTCCTCGCTTCCACTTATACTGCAGCTCGCTGGACTCTCCCGCTTTCATCGCCCCCAATTCCCCCCGCTCCCCATCTTCCTCACTCGTACAGAAAACCCCCGCTCACCTTCTTCCTCACTCGTACAACAAATGCCTGCTCCTGTTCTTCCACTCCTATAGAATATCCCAGCCCTCCTTCCCCACTCGCACTGCCACCAGGCTCGTCTCTGGCTACTCTGCTCAAACCCGTGAGCTCGACGCGACGCCCGCAAGGAAAATAGAGTCGGCTGGCCCTAGCGCCAAGAAGATGAGGCTCCTGCCAGCGGTGACGCCAGTTGTAGACCCCGCACCCAGCAGCGTGGGGAGAAGCGGCGAGCCCCCCCCCCCCACCCGGATCTGAGGAACCCATAGAATCCCCGGTGGACCGCATCAGCGATCTCCCAGACGACATCCTTGGGGAGATCATATCGCTTCTCCCCACCAAGGATTGCTGCCACACACAAGCCCTCTCAACTCGGTGGCGCCCTCTATGGCGCACCGTGCCCCTCAATTCGACTGTCGTCAGATATCTGTCCTTCCTGAATTTGAACTCATCAGAGCCATCGTCTCCTCTCACCAGCAGGGCCCCGTTCAACGCCTCTACATCCCGGCATGCTACCTGTTGTCCATACCCTGCATGGTGGACGCTTGGCTGACATCCCCTGAATTCGATAAACTCCAGCAGTTTGAGTTCTACCATTACCACGAAAGTTTCATACCACGAACCGAACACCAATAATTTGTGCCCACACCGCCGTTGTCCATGTCGTGGTTTTCCTCCTCTCTCCACACCACCACCTTCGCTCGGTGCCATCTACCAGACGATCTGGTACAAATGCTTCGACTCCCACTGCTAAAAAACTTCCTCTTTTGGTGGTTTATCTGTCGGAGGCCTCACTTCACAGCATCATCCACTCCAGTTGCCTTGCCCTGGAGCGCTTGCTAATTGTTTTGGGAATAGAAATCCCTATCAGTTGTCTCCAAATAAAGTCGCCACACCTTAAAAGCATTGGAATTTGTTTTGAAGGATAGCGGCTCATCATCGAAGATGCCCCTTCACTTGAAAGGTTGCTCCTTCATTATTGTTATAAACCTTTGCAAACAACTGTCGTCTCTGCGCCCAAACTGGAGACCTTGGGTGTAATTCGTGATCCGTTTAATGATCAAAACAAGTTGGTGTTTGGATCCTCACTTTTTTAGGTACCGTATATTATCATCTACACATTTGTAATCATAAGTTGCATTTTTCATTTGTGCGCATAAGTTTTATATCATCTTGGAGTACACTTTGGGTACTAATATTATGCTATATGCTCAATGAAGAGTTCGTCCATGGATAGCCTATCAATCCTGCTGGATTCTATCAAGATCTTATATATCAAAATGTTTAGTTATGACCTAATCATAATTACTAGCTTGCTGCGATGCTTTCCATGTCTGGAGAATTTATTTACAAAGGTGATGATTTCATGCACATTGAAAGCCCATATATATTGTACTAGAATTAACCGTTCATCTGTCGCTCTTTCGACATACTCTTTTTTCATACCTTAATTGTTTTCAATCTTCATGTCTACTTAGGCACTAACACATAGAGAAAAACATATAACAGACCAGTGGCGTAATAAGAACTAGGATTTTCTTAGTTCTCATGAAATTTGTTTGAGGACAATAACGATGGAAGGATATGCATCCAACCAGGCAAACAGAAGCTTTGTCACATTCTTCCTGTTGAATGCGAGGTTACTATTGTCCATGAGGCTTAAGTTTTTCAACAAGATATTTCTCACGGACGGACATGTTGAACAGCAAAAAAAACAAGTTTCAGGTGGACAAATGGGCTTCTGAACGTGCTCGACTTCTATTTACAACAACTTGTAGTCATCCTCCAATTACATTTTTTTGCACAGGATGTTGATTTTATGGATCAGACAAATTCATTTGTTTGTGACTGCGGAAAACAGTGGTTGGGTTAGATGTTATTGCCATGTTCAATCTGGGTTTTGTCTAAATTTGATGAACAATTAATCCTTGGGCTTTTTGTACCTTTTGTAAGCTTGAGTTACATGTTGTTGCCCTCGTACTCCCCTCCACCTGCCACTACACTGCCGCATCTTCCACCGCTCCTGTTCGTTCCCGTCCGAGGCCTCGCTGTCATTATCTGCCTTGGTTCGCTCGCTGTGCCCGCCACCATCTGGCATTGTCAACATGGTCAACAACCGAGAGGAATCAGGAGATGACTGTACGTGGAGAGGCTGACAGTAGGGACCCACCAGGGTCATTGCATTACGCAAGCAGGTGCCTCGTTATTACAAGCCAAAAAAATACTTCCTCCTAATTGTTTGACAACTAGGTCCCACCCCATTGTCAGTGTAGTCAACAAACGAGAAAATTACACAACGAGCGGATAACACCAGGGACCCAGCAGCTCGCCTAGTTGTTTTTTAGTTTTAGAGACGGAGCTCAACTGCACGCTGTGTGGGGGTTGTGGCCCGTCTATCCCACGCTTACGCTTTTATTTAAGCACATGACGAGCCCAGTTGATATCTTGTTTCTTTATGAAAATGGCTAGCCCAGTTCTTTTTTTTGGAGAATACCCAACCGAGGCCTACTTGCTTTTCTTAGCCATGCTAGGCTGCAAATCTTTCAAGACGAGGAGGGATGTAAGTAGTAAGAAATGGGCTTCCCCATAAAATGGGCTGTAAGTAGTAAGAAATGGGTTATAAATTTTTAAACCAAAGCCAATCGACAATTACATTCAAATATTGTTTTTTTCTGGATTTCTCTACTCTTAGGAAAAAGCAGAGTTGGCGATGATGGTGTGCGTGCCATCCTACAATATAGGCCGTCCGATCAATATCTAACGGATAGGAAGGAAACTATGACAATTTACCCGCACTCCTCTCCACATTTGCAGATAAGGCCTTCCCTCGTTCATCCTTTGCTCCCACAAGATAAACTACTCATACAAATGCATCTTTATGTTCCGTGCAACACACTGGCATCTTGCTAGTCAAGATTTTAAATTTCATTCATTTTTTGCGGAGATTTTTTTAATTTTAATTTGATATAATCTTTAAAAAATTGTTTTGAACGTGACTCGAAATTTCATGATTAAAAGAGTTCGGACCCCACCGAAATATGCAAAATTTCATTGAATTTTTTAGCAGTGCCCAGAATATGGTCTGTAATGCTAATAAAAAGAATATGGGCTTCAATATATCCTTAAGAATTAGCAAATGGGCTGTAAATTATTGAAAATAATGGCGAATGGGTTGTATGCTGTTTTCCACAGATTTGGAGGCTGACTTCTGGGCCTACTAGGTTGACGATGACGCTGTCCTAAAGAAATTGACGCGACGCAAGGCTTTGTCAACTTAGTCAACAGAGAGCAGTGACTGTTGGATGTCCATCCAACGGCCATCATGCTTCTTCAATCTCTGATCTTCCTGCTCCAGCCACCCAAACCAGCGCCGGCGGGACTGCCTGCTCCCTCCTCCCGTGACCGGCTGTGCTGCCGCCATGCCATCCCTCTACCCACCCGCACATCCTATTATTTTCTAGCGACGTCGGCCTCACCCCGCAGCCGACCAGTCAGCCCTCGTACTCCCCTCAGCGTGGGCATCCGCTGTCGTGCTTCGCCGACTCCGGGTCGTTCCCTTCCAGGGCCTCGCCCTCGTCTATCGCGTTTGTGCTCTCGGCACGGCGTGGTCAACATGGTCAACAAACAACAGCCATCGGAAGAGGGATGTAAGTGGAGAGACTGACAATAGGGACCCACACAAGAAAGTGCCTCCTTATTACGCGGAAACGGTGGGGGTTCTCCGGGTCGTCAGTCTGGGGCCTCGCCATCATCCACCGCCCTGGTGCTCTCGGTGGCGTGGTCAACATGGTCAACGAATGACATCCATCAGAAGAGGACTGTACGTGGAGAGGCTGATAGATGGGTCTACGGTCGCATGCAAGGAACTGTCTCCTTATTATGTGCAAAATAATGATTCCTCCACCTAACAGCTGGGACCCACTGGAAGGGCCTCTGTATTTCATGAAAAAATGTTCCTCCCACTGACAGCTTGGACCCATCAGCTATATCTTCGCACGCAAGGAAGTGCCTCCTTGTTACGCACAAAAAAATGAATACTTGATGTCTACTACGCAACCTTCTCCTTGTAGACGTTGTTGGGCCTCCAAGTGCAGAGGTTTCTAGGACAGTAGCAAATTTCCCTCAAGTGGATGACCTAAGGTTTATCAATCCGTGGGAGGCGTAGGATGAAGATGGTCTCTCTCAAACAATCGTGCAACCAAATAACAAAGAGTCTCTTGTGTCCCCAACACACCCAATACAATGGTAAATTGTATAGGTGCACTAGTTCGGCGAAGAGATGGTGATACAAGTGCAATATGGATGGTAGATATAGGTTTTTGTAATCTAAAAATATAAAAACAGCAAGGTAACTAATGATAAAAGTGAGCGTAAACGGTATTGCAATGAGTTGAAACAAGGCCTAGGGTTCATACTTTCACTAGTGCAAGTTCTCTCAACAATAATAACATAATTGGATCATATAACTATCCCTCAACATGCAACAAAGAGTCACTCCAAAGTCACTAATAGCGGAGAATGAACAAAGAGATTATGGTGGGGTACGAAACCACCTCAAAGTTATTCTTTCTGCTCGATCTATTCAAGAGTCCGTAGTAAAATAACACAAAGCTATTCTTTCTGTTCAATCTATCATAGAGTTCATACTAGAATAACACCTTAAGACACAAATCAACCAAAACCCTAATGTCACCTAGATACTCCAATGACACCTCAAGTATCCGTGGGCATGATTATACGATATGCATCACACAATCACAGATTCATCTATTCAACCAACACAAAGTACTTCAAAGAGTGCCCCAAAGTTTCTACCGGAGAGTCAAGACGAAAACATGTGCCAACCCCTATGCATAGGTTCATGGGCGGAACCCGCAAGTTGATCACCAAAACATACATCAAGTGAATCAATAGAATAACCCATTGTCACCACGGTTATCCCACACAAGACATACATCAAGCGTTCTCAAATCATTAAAGACTCAATCCAATAAGATAACTTCAAAGGGAAAACTCAATCCATTACAAGAGAGTAGAGGGGGAGAAACATCATAAGATCCAACTATAATAGCAAAGCTCGCGATACATCAAGATCGTGCCAAATCAAGAACACGAGAGAGAGAGAGAGATCAAACACATAGCTACTGGTACATACCCTCAGCCCCGAGGGTGAACTACTCCCTCCTCGTCATGGAGAGCACCGAGATGATGAAGATGGCCACCGGTGAGGGATCCCCCCTGCGGCAGGGTGCCTGAACAGGGTCTCGATTGGTTTTTCGTGGCTACAGAGGCTTGCGGCGGCGGAACTCCCGATCTATTCTGTTCCCCGATGGTTTTAGGGTATATTGGTATATATAGGAGGAAGAAATACGTCAGGGGAGCCACGAGGGGCCCACGAGGGTGGAGGGCGCGCCCCCCTGCCTCGTGCCCTCCTCGTTGATTCCCTGACGTGCTCGTCCGCCAGTAGGTAAATGATAATTTCAATCACCTTTTCTAGCAGGTGCACGTCCTCGAGTAGGTAAATGATAAAACAAATAACTTATGAAGTATGAATGCTAGCAGGTGCACAAGTTTGATCAATGATAATTTCAATCACCTTTTCTAGCATCATTATATAACAGTAGCTCAACTCATAGAACTTTGCATGATCAAGTAACAAACTATTCACATGTTAAAGTATAGATCATAAACTTTCTTGAAAACTAACAAACCGTGTTATTAGTCATCAAACAATTACAATTCATCTTATTGTCAAGAAGAGTCTATGTCAGAGCTTTGATTCAGCAAACTTCACGTACTCAACTATCATTTAGTCTTCCATGATTGCTACCACTCAAAGCATATTTTTAGAACAAATAATATTCATCGAACACAGAGAAAGATAGGGGCTTAATGTTTCGCCTCCCAACCTTTTACCTCAAGGGTAATGTCAACAGTAATAATTCATGCTCAAATATATTTGAATGGCCATATATGCTTAGATCTTTCCATCACATGATGCTTGCCAACTAAAGAGTAGGTTGGAATAAGAAGGAATACTATTGACTCTTGCATAAAAGTAAAAGATAGGCCCTTCGCAGAGGGAAGCAGGGATTTGTAGAGGTGCCAGAGCTCGAAGCGAAAACAGAGATGAAAATAATTTTGAGAGGTATGCTTTCATTGTCAACATAACGACCAAGAGTTCCCAATATCTTCCATACTAGATACATCATAGGCGGTTCCCACGCTGAAAGGTAAAGATTTTACTCCCCCTCCACCGACGATCACACTCCACGGCTTGTCCGAAACAACGGGTGCCGTCCAACTTTGAACAATCATGGGGGAGTTTTGTTTAAATTATTTGCGAATTTGTTTTTGATCTTTTGATCATAGGACTGGGCATCCCAGTTACCAGCCATTTTCATGTGAATGATGAGCGGAGTCCACTCATCGTGAGAATCACCCACCTAGCATGGAAGATACTGCTAGACCCTAGTCGCTACATGAGCGATTCGGGCACACAAAACAGATTATTATTTAAAGGTTTAGAGTTTGGCACATGCAAATTTACTTGGAACGGCAGGTAAATACCGCATATAGGTAGATATGGTGGACACTCATGGAAGAAACTTGGTTCAAGGATTTTGGATGCACAAGCAGTATTCCCGCTTAGTACATATATTTTGGCTAGCAAAGGATTCTAAATAGCAAGCACCACATGTTAGAGGATCCATAACAATATAACTTCTATACAAATATACCCAAGCATAACTCATTATGTTGTCTTCCCTGTCCAACTTCAAGTAATTTGCTCAGGTTTGAAAATAATTAATGGGGCTCACAATCATAGAAGATGTCCAAGATAGTATATTTATATGTGAAATCTCTCTTCCGTCAATATTCTATCATGAATTGTTCAAGTGACCAATACAATGTTTGCTAACCTTCAGTAAATTTACCACCTCTACTTCTTATATGTGAAGGCATTACTCCCCATGGGAAAGGCATATGAAACATATATAATTTTATATTTATGACATTCAAATCATTCAACCATTTACTCATAGGATATAAGTGAAGCACACGAGTAAATGACAAACTACTCCAAAAAGATATAAGTGAAGATCAATGAGTAGTTAAATAATTATGTAGCTATGTGAAGACTCTCTATCATTTAAGAATTTCAGATCTTGGTGTTTTATTCATACAACAAGAAAAACAAAATAAAACGAAATTTCAAGGATAGCACTCATCATGTGAAGAAGCAAAAACTTAGGCTCAACCGATACTAACCGATAATTGTTGAAGAAGAAAGGTGGGATGCCTACCGGGGCATCCCCAAGCTTAGATGCTTGAGACTTCTTGAAATATTATCTTGGGGTGCCTTGGGCATCCCCAAGTTTGAGCTTTTGTGTCTCCTTAATTCCTCTCATATCACGGTTTCCTAAATCTCGAAAGCTTCATCCACACCAAAATCAACAAGAACTCGTGAGATAAGTTAGTATAAACCAATGCAAAAACCCTATCATTTTCTACTGTAGCAAATCACTAAAATTATTATTCAACATTGCATACTAAATGCCTCTGCATATTTAATACTCCTATCCGCAAATAGAATCATTAAACAAGCAAACATATGCAAACAATGCAAACATAACAGCAATCTGCCAAAACAGTACAGTCTGTAAAGAATGCAAGATTCATCATACTTCCCTAACTCCAAACATTATGAAAGAAAATTTCCACTGTAGTAAATTTATCAGAGCTTATTATGCAAAAGGTTTCAACATTTTCTCACATTCTGACTTTTCTAGGGAATTTTTGCAACAGCGGTAAACTTTCTGTTTTGAAACAGCAACATGTATACTTGCAAAATAAGCATGGTAAAAGTTGTCCTTGACATTTTTATTGAAAATAAAGATGCAAAACATTATTATAAATAATATCAAGCAAATACTAACAAAAGAAAATGATGCTCCAAGCAAAACACATATCATGTGGTGAATAAAAATATAGCTCCAAGTAAAGTTACCGATGAACGAAGACGAAAGAGGGGATGCCTTCCGCGGCATCCCCAAGCTTAGGCTCTTGGTCATCCTGGAATATTACCTTGGGGTGCCTTGGGCATCCCCAATATTAGGCTCTTGCCACTCCTTATTCCATAGTCCATCGAATCTTTACCCAAAACTTGAAAACTTCACAACACAAAACTCAACAGAAAATCTCATGAGCTCCGTTAGCGAAAGAAAACAAAACACCACTTCAAGGTACTGTATTGAACTCATTCTTTATTTGTATTGGTGTTAAACCTACTGTATTCCAACTTCTCTATGGTTTATAAACTCCTTTACTAACCATAGATTCATAAAATAAGCAAACAACACACGAAAAACAGAATCTGTCAAAAACAGAACAGTCTGTAGTAATCTGTAACTAATGCAAACTTCTGGAACTCAAAAAATTCTACCAAAATAGGACAGCCTAGATAATTTGATTATTGATCTGCTGCAATTTGAATCAGTATTTTATCACGTTCTGGTAATTTTTAACAATTGTTTTCGTCAGCAGAAAGTTTCTGTCTTTTTCAGCAAGATCAAATAATTATCATCCAAGGAGATCCTATAGGTCTTACTTGGCACAAACACTAATTAAAACATAAAACCACATCTAACCAGAGGCTAGATGAATTATTTATTACTAAACAGAACCAAAAAGAAAGAACAAAAATAAAAATTGGGTTGCCTCCCAACAAGCGCTAACGTTTAACGCCCCTAGCTAGGCATGATGATTTCAAAGATAAGAATTGAAACATAAAGAGAGCATCATGACGAATATGACTAGAACATTTAAGTCTAAACCACTTCCTATGAATAGGGATTTTGTGAGCAAACAATTTATGGGAACAATAATCAACTAGCATAGGAAGGCAAAACAAGCATAACTTTAAAACTTTAAGCACATAGAGAGGAAACTTGATATTATTGCAATTCCTACAAGCATATATTCCTCCCTCATAATAATTTTCAGTAGCATCATGAATGAATTCAACAATATAACCAGCACCTAAAGCATTCTTTTCATGATCTACTTGCATAGAAAATTTACTACGCTCCACATAAGCAAAATTCTTCTCATGAATAGTAGTGGGATCAAACTCAACAAAATAACTATCATGTGATTGAAAATTAAGATCAAGATGACAAGTTTCATGGTTATCATTATTCTTTATAGCATACGTGTCATCACAATAATCATCATAGATAGGAGGCATGCTTTCATCATAGTAAATTTGCTCATCAAAACTTGGGGGACAAAAAATACCATCTTCATCAAACATAGCTTCCCCAAGCTTGTGGCTTTGCATAACATTAGCATCATGGATATTCAAGGAATTCATACTAACAACATTGCAATCATGCTCATCATTCAAATATTTAGTGCCAAACATTCGATGTAATTCTTCTTCTAGAACTTGAGCACAATTTTCCTTTCCATCATTTTCACGAAAGACATTAAAAAGATGAAGCGTATGAGACAAACTCAATTCCATTTTTTGGTAGTTTTCTTTTATAAACTAAACTAGTGCTAAAACAAGAAACAAAAAGATTCGATTGCAAGATCTAAAGATATACCTTCAAGCACTCACCTCCCCGGCAACGGCGCCAGAAAAGAGCTTGATGTCTACTACGCAACCTTCTCCTTGTAGACGTTGTTGGGCCTCCAAGTGCAGAGGTTTCTAGGACAGTAGCAAATTTCCCTCAAGTGGATGACCTATGGTTTATCAATCCGTGGGAGGCGTAGGATGAAGATGGTCTCTCTCAAACAACCCTGCAACCAAATAACAAAGAGTCTCTTGTGTCCCCAACACACCCAATACAATGGTAAATTGTATAGGTGCACTAGTTCGGCGAAGAGATGGTGATACAAGTGCAATATGGATGGTAGATATAGGTTTTTGTAATCTGAAAATATAAAAACAGCAACGAAACTAATGATAAAAGTGAGCGTAAACGGTATTGCAATGAGTTGAAACAAGGCCTAGGGTTCATACTTTCACTAGTGCAAGTTCTCTCAACAATAATAACATAATTGGATCATATAACTATCCCACAACATGCAACAAAGAGTCACTCCAAAGTCACTAATAGCGGAGAACGAACGAAGAGATTATGGTAGGGTACGAAACCACCTCAAAGTTATTCTTTTTGCTTGATCTATTCAAGAGTCCGTAGTAAAATAACACGAAGCTATTCTTTCCGTTCAATCTATCATAGAGTTCGTACTAGAATAACACCTTAAGACACAAATCAACCAAGACCCTAATGTCACCTAGATACTCCAATGTCACCTCAAGTATCCGTGGGCATGATTATACGATATGCATCACACAATCTCAGATTCATCTATTCAACCAACACAAAGTACTTCAAAGAGTGCCCAAAAGATTCTACCGGAGAGTCAAGACAAAAACATGTGCCAACCCCTATGCATAGGTTCATGGGCGGAACCCGCAAGTTATCACCAAAACATATATCAAGTGAATCAATAGAATAACCCATTGTCACCACGGTTATCCCACGCAAGACATACATCAAGTGTTCTCAAATCAATAAAGACTCAATCCGACAAGATAACTTCAAAGGGAAAACTCAATCCATTACAAGAGAGTAGAGGGGGAGAAACATCATAAGATCCAACTATAATAGCAAAGCTTGCGATACATCAAGATCGTGCCAAATCAAGAACATGAGAGAGAGAGAGAGAGAGAGAGAGAGAGAGAGAGAGAGAGAGATCAAACACATAGCTATTGCTACATACCCTCAGCCCCGAGGGTGAACTACTCCCTCCTCGTCATGGAGAGCGCCGGGATGATGAAGATGGCCACCGGTGAGGGATCCCCCCTCCGGCAGGGTGCCGGAATAGGGTCCCGATTGGTTTTTCGTGGCTACAGAGGCTTGCGGCGGCGGAACTCCCGATCTACTCTGTTCCCCGATGGTTTTAGGGTATATTGGTATATATAGGAGGAAGAAATACGTCAGGGGAGCCACGAGGGGCCCACGAGGGTGGAGGGCGCGCCCAAGGGGGTGGGCGCCCCCCCTGCCTCGTGCCCTCCTCGTTGATTCCCTCACGTGCACTCCAAGTCCCCTGGATTGCTTCCGTTCCAAAAATAACCTTTCCGAAGGTTTCATTCTGTTTGGACTCCGTTTGATATTCCTTTTCTGCGAAACACTGAAACAAGGGAAAAAACAGAAACTGGCACTGGGCTCTGGGTTAATAGGTTAGTCCCAAAAATAATATAAAAGTGCATAGTAAAGCCCATTAAACATCCAAGATGGATAATATAATAGCGTGAATACTTCATAAATTATAGATACGTTGGAGACGTATCAATACTCCCCCTGCTAGCTGGGACCCACCATAGTGGGAGACTGACTTGTGGGCCTACTAAGTTGACGCGGACGGAGGGCTTTGTCAACTTAGTCAATATGAATGATTCTAGCTCCAGTGACCGTACGATGTCCATCCAACGGCCGTAGTGCTTCTTCAACCTCTGGTCTTCTTGCTCTAGCTGCCCAAACCAATGCCGGTCGTGCCAGCTGCTCCTGCCTCCCGTGGCCGGCTCTGCAGCTGCGCAGGCCTCACCGCCCCACCCAACTCCAACCTCTGGCCAGGCCATCCCTCTACTCACCCACAACCCCTATTATTCTGCGGCGACGACAGCCTCACACCGCAGCTGAACCAGTCAACCCTCATACTCCTCTTCGTGTGGGCATCCACTGCCGCGTCTTCCCCGGCTCCGCGTCATCCCCTTCCTAGGCCTCGCTGTCGTCCGGCGCCTTGGTGCTCTCGGCGTGCCGATGTCAATGTGGTCAAGGAACGAGTTCCATCAGAAGAGGACTGTATGTGGAGAGGCTGACAGCCGGGTCCACGGCCGCAGCAAGGAAGTGCCTCCTTCTTACACACAAAATAATGATTCCTCCACCTCACAACAGGAACCCACCGAACGCACCACCGTATTTCACGAAACAAACATTTCTGCCCTGACTACTGGGACCCACCAGCTACATCTTCGCACGCAAGGAAGTGCGTCCATATTACGGGCAAAAAATATGATTCTCCCCCTGACAGCTGGGACCCACCAGCTATATCTTCGCACCCAAGGAAGTGCCACCTTACCTCCCTGACAGCTGGGACCCACCCGGTCGAATAGTACCTAGGGTTGTCTGTCTGGTCTCGAACATGTACGTACATACTGGTCGATCGGTCTGTCTGCAGGCTGCACCGATGAACCGTGGCCGAGTAAGGAAGGGTGTGTGTCGTAGTAGAGGCGTGGACGTAGCATGTCACGCAGTCCTGTCTATATCATGTACACGTATGTATAGCCAGAGTGCAAGAAAGTAAATACGGCCACGTACGTACATACGGGCGAGGTCTCGAACGCCTACTCATGCATACGTACGACCAGGGCTTGTGTACATGGAGAGGCAATGGAGGGCATCAATGTCGTCCTGTTCATCGGCAGCCAACCGGCTGGGTCAGAATGGAGAAACTGCGTCGTGCTCATCGGGAGGCAACGGAATCTGTCCTGTTCATCGGGAGCCAACTGGTTTGGACGGAACAGCCAAAACAAGGCCTGGCGTACCGCAAAACGGAGGAAACGGCCTTATGTTCGACCGCCTACGGTCAAAACGGGATCATGTTCATCGGGAGGGTTCTGTCGTACCGCAAAACGGAGGAAACAGACTTCTCTTCGACCTCCTACGCTCGAAATGGGGTCCTGTTCATCGGGAGGGGTGTGGCATACCGCAAAACAGAGGAAACAGACTTCTTTTCGACCTCCTACAGTCGAAACGGGGTCCTGTTCATCGAGAGGGGTGTGGTGTACTGCAAAACAGGACTCCACGGGCTACTATTCATCCACCGTCGACCTCCTCAAGCCTCCACCTGCTACTGTTCATCCATGGCGTCTCCCTCCTTCCTCCACGGGCTCCTGTTCGTCTAGCCTCCATCGGCTACTGTTCAACCAGCCCTCCACGGGGTCCTGTTCATCCAGCCTCCACCAGCTACTATTCAACCAGCCGTCCACACGGGGTCCTGTTCAACCTGCCCTCCACGGGGTCCTGTTAATCCACCCCCAACCGGCTCGGGTGTGTGGCGGCCTCCTCTCAATCAGGGTCCCGTTCATCCAGCGGCAATGACCCCTACTACCACGGGGTCCTGTTCATCCAACCCCCACCGGGAACTATTCATCCAACCCCCAGCAACGCTCACTATTCATCAAGAGGCAGCAGGTTTGATCGGCTTTAGTTAGCAGCAGTAGCGAAGGAATCACTCGATCGGGTTTAGTTAACAGCCAGGGATCGGTCAATCGCTCGGGTTCAGTAACGTGTAGCCAGTGCAATCGCTCGGGTTCAGTAAGCGAACGCCTCACTCGGGTTCAGTTAGAGCCCAACGCCTCGCACAGACGCGCGTAGTGTACGAGAGAAACGCGCAAACCTCTGTGCATCGCTCGGCCCCGACCACCCACCGTAAGCGGGAACTCCCCGAAATTTTCCTCACCCTAGCTTCTACCACGGTTTTTTCCATCATGGACAGCCCAAAGAATGTCATGCAGCTGTGTCTCCGGCCCGCCCTGGACGAAAAGCCCATTTTCTGTCATGATTTTTTGTCATAAAAGTAGGAGCCCACCACATCTATGATGATACCGGGTTTTTTTTCACAATTATCGTCATAGATGTGTCATAAGCATGACAGAAAAAAATTCATTCGGCCCAAAATGTCATAGATGTGTCTTTTTTTGTAGTGTATGTGTTCGATATTTTGATGATATGTATGTTGTGATTCCCTTAGTGGTGTCATGTGAATGTCGACTACATGGCACTTCACCATCTTTGGCCCTAAGGGAATGCATTGTGGAGTAGTTATTAGATGATGGGTTGCTAGATAAGCTTAAACCCTAGTTTATGCGCTATTCGTAAGGGACCGATTTGGATCCAAATGTTTAATGCTATGGTTAGATTTTATCTTAATACTTTTCTCGTAGTTGCGGATGCTTGCGAGGGGGTTGATCATATGTAAGAGGTTTGTTCAAGTAAGAACATCATCCAGGCACTGGTCCACCCACATATCAAACTATCAAAGTAGTGAACACGAATCAAACCAACATGATGAAAGTGACTAGATTGAAATTCCCGTGTACCCTCAAGAACGCTTTGCTTATTATAAGAGACCATTTTTGCCTATCCTTTGCCACAAAAGTATTGGGCTACCTTGTTGCACTTTGTTTACCATTACGGTTACTTGTCCATTACAAATTATCTTTCTATCAAACTACTCATTACCGACTATTTCAGTGCTAGCAGAAAAATACATTGTTGAGAACCACTTGTCATTTCCTTCTGCTCCTCGTTGGGTTCAACACTCTTACTTATTGAATGGACTAAGATTGATCCCCTATACTTTTGGGTCATCAGGGGCCTGCGCACGATCACGTTGCGGGCCCATATGCATGCTACAAATTAGAACTGCCATCCGGGCAAGTGGATATTCCAGGCTGTCTGGCTTCCCCATTAATTCCTACGGCCATTATATCCTTAGTCTCTTCAACCTTCCGATCTCGCCCCACGACACAACAAGCACACCCACGACGGCACATATAGAGAGCATATCTAGCGGCGCTCCAATGGAGTTTGGCGAGCATAAAGTGGAGACCCACGCGAGGGAAACAGATCTCTTGGTGGTGTACACCATTGACCCGGCCGTGGTGGAGGACTACATTAATACCATGGAGCAGTTACTTGCTCAAGACAAGTACAAGGTGGTCGGCATCGACCTCTGATAACCCACAAGTATTGGGGATCACAACAGTTTTGGAGGGTAGAGTATTCAACTGAAATTTATTGATTCGACACAAAGGGAGCCAAAGAATATTTGCAAGTATTAGCAGATGAGTTGCCAATTCAACCACACCTGGAGATTAATTATCTTGAGCAAGGTGATCAGTAGCAAATTAGTATGATAGTTTTGATAGTAGTAGCAACAGGAATAGTAACGGTAACAGTGATAGCAATGATTTTGCAGCAAGTGTAACAGTAACAGTAGCAGTAGTAACTTAGCAAGAACAATATAAGAGAAATTCGTAGGCATTGGACTGGTGGTTTGTTGGATGATATTCATCATATAACAATCATAACCTAGGGTGATACAAAACTAGCTCCAGTTCATAAATACAATGTAGGCATGCATACATGCTTATGGAAAGAACTTGCATGACATCTTTTGTCCTACCCTCCCGTGGCAGCGGGGTCCATATGGAAACTAAGGGATATTAGGGCCTCCTTTTAATAGAGAACCTGTCGGATTTCGGGTTCTGGCAAAACCCTTGAGGTTCGAACACTGGGGTGCGCACGAAGATCTCTCCCTACCTAATCACGCCCTCACCCTTGCCGCGATCTCAAAGCCTAGCTCGACAAACCCGCAGAAAGAGAGAGACAAGAGTTTATACTGGTTTGAGCCACCATTGTGGTGTAATACCCTACTCCAGTGTGGTGTGGTGGATTGCCTCTCGGGCTGAGGATGAACAGTACAAGGGAAGAACAGCCTCCTGCGGAGAGGTGTTCTTGTGCTTGCTGAGTGTGTGGATGGAATGGATCTAGTCCAAGATCAGTTCATGTGGGCGAGGATGATCTGAATCCGTCCGCACCTATGATGGTGGCTAGTCCTATTTATAGAGGCCCTGGTCCTCTCCCCAAATATTGAGCGGGAAGGGATCCAACAACGGCCAAATTCGAAGGGAGACAACTAGTACGAGTTATCCTGACTAAAGGTGGTCTTCACCTGCCAAAGGCTCTGGTGGTGACGCCGTCTTGGGCTCCACGGTGACCTCCGTCCTGTCGTCTTGCTGGTCTTGTTCTCGTTGCACCGATATGGAAACCTTTGCCTGATGCCTCGGGACTCCTCGCCTGCGCTTGAACCTTTAGCACCAAAGAGGAAACGAGGACACTGCGCGCTGGCGCCCGCCTGGCGCCAGTCGTCATGGCTTGCGTCACGGGAACCTCGCGAGGTGTCTCTTGCCTTGATCTCTCCGCCCCTCGCGAGCCAGCCTGGTGAGGTAGCTCCCGACGAGGTCTTGTGTCGTCCGCCTCGCGAGGCTTGGCCCCTCACGAGGATCTTGAGTGTTTGTTGGTGAAGATGGGTCGTGCAGGGCCGCTGGTGGAGCCACACCATGGGCCGCAGGAAGGCAAGTCTGGGGACCCCTGTTCCCAGGACGCCGACAGTAGCCCCCGGGCCCAAGGCACGCTCGGACTTGGCTTCGAGGCGAAGCCAAAGGGCAAGCGCGGAGCGCCGCGGGCCCCGACAGCCTGTGGCCCCGCTCGACACGTGGCAATTGATTGGACGTGGGCGTCTCCGCTTCCCCATGCTGCCTCGGCAACTGCCCGACTTGACGAGTCCCTGCTGCATGCAAGGAAAAACCATCATTACCTGTGATCGTGGGGATCACCGGTTGGCCTTCTCCTGCTATAAATGAGGAGGGGGCGGAGCCCCCGTTGCTCGCCTCTTCCTGTTCCGCTCGCTTCTTCTTCGTTCTTGCTCCATTGCTAGTAGCGACTCCCATGGCGCCTATTCGGAGGTTTACACCCGCAGAGAAGGGGAAAACCCCCCGCGACAAGCCTGGGCCACTTCCGCCAAAGAAGAGGTCGAGCCACCGCCGCAACATGGTCGTGAGGCCTGAGGTGTCGAGGCCTTGGTATGAGCGGCCTCCTCCCGGGTACCCGCTGCCTCTTTATGCCCAGGCTGAGGGCTCTAGAGGGAGAGGCAATGAGCGCCGCCGCCCGCGCTGTAGTGACGCACGCCGGCGCCCCAGGAGTCCACGCCGCAGACTCCTCACGCGAGCTCGTGATGTGGGCGGCGATGCCTCCGCGCACCTGGATCCGCTTCTCGCAGTTCTTCTCCGTCGAGATGCCGCCGAGGGGCCCCCTAGGGCTTTGGTTGCAGCACGCCGACTGCGATGCCCCGGCGACTGGAGCGGAGGTTGAAACCGTTTCCCCAGGCAAGATCTTCATGACCCATGGCTGGGGCGACGTTGCTCAGGTCTGCCACGCGGAAGGCGCCCTCGCCATCCACTTTAGGTACGACGGCGCCTCCACGATGTTCTTCAAGATCTTCGACGTGGAAGGCCGCCGCTTGGAGTGCTGCCCTAGAGGGGGTCATCGGGACGGCGCAGCGGCCAGCACCGAGCTTGTCGTCGGCTTCGCCAGCGGCTCCTCCAGCAGCATCGGTGGCACTTGGGAGTCCAGCGACTCTCCCGAGCCCTATGAGAGCCCGGAGACGAGCGACGAGAGCTACATGCCCCCGAGCTCTCGCCGGACCCGGAGCAAGGCCGCAGCGTCCGGCCGCCACCGTCGCTGATCTGGATGGGGTTGGCGCCGGCCTCCCGTGGCCCACTATTGATGAAGGTGTCGGCTGCGCTGGCGCGTGTAGATAGGGCTCCTAGGAACTCCCCTCTTTTGTTCCCTGCGAGGAATCGAAACGGACCCCGTGGGGGCATGTATAGGATCTGTAATGTCTTTTGTTCATATCATCCTTATTATGAAAATTTGAAAATGCATGTCTTGCTCCGGCTCGGTCTCCCCTTTCCAACCCCACAGGCAGCTTGGTGATCTACGCCGACAGGTCCCGGTCCCCAGGCGGGCTGCAGCCGCCGCTGGTATGCCAGGTCGCGATGCCGTGGTCAAGGCTAGGAGGTGAGCGGCCCGAAGTCCAGTAAGAGCTCCTGAGGCGTGATGCTCAAGAGGTCCCCTTTAGCGCTCAAGCAACCACCGAGAGGCAGGAAAGGGTGGCGACGCTACCGCAACAAGGCTGCCACAGGTGGGGATCCTATGTTGTAGCGCTGGGTCGATCGAGGCGCGAGACTTATCTTGGTATTCCTGAGCTGGCTCCTTGTGTGGCGCCAGACTTGTGCGTCGACCGCTGCTGAGTAGCCAGGTCAAGCCCGTGCGAGCCTCCCCTCTTCTCCACGCTCTTCTGTGTGCTCTGCGTCCTCAGGTCCTGGCCCTCGAGCGAGCTCAGCCGCCGCTGGTATGCTAGGTCGCGATGCCGTGGTCAAGGCCAGGGGGTGAGGGCTAGAGAGCCAGTAAGAGCTCCTGAGTCGCGATGCTCAGGAGCCCCCCTTTTAACGCGCAAGCAAATCGCATGGGAGAAGAAGCAGTCCGCGGTACCGCCCGCTGCCGTTCTCGGGAGGTTCCTGCAGGTCAGCACGAGGAGAAACACAGATTGCCACGATGATTGCAGATCTGCCGCAGGTCGCTCTGCAAGAAGACGCAGGCACTGAGACCCTGGTGAGGTGACATGCGCGGGCGTGCTGCGAGCCAGAGCTCGACCGCTCAGATTTGTCAACGCTGCAGGGACGGACCCGAGCACAGGCGTCGTGCCAGAGTGTGTAGCTCCCGTGGTAGGTGACAATCAAGCAGGTGATAACCGTAGATAGATTATGCATGAAAAGTAGACTAGCTCAGGTAAATGCAAGAATGATACACGCCACTGGGTTGGACCCGAGCGGCTTGGGGATGATGCAGCCCGAGGGGCGCCCCAGTAGAGTAAGCTAAAGATGCAAAAGGATACATGCCGCAGGGAAAGACCCACGTGGCTTGGGAATGATGCAGCCCAGGGGGCGCTCCCAACTAAATAAACTTGGAAGATGTCACCTGGTTCCGTTGTCAAAGGGATGTTGGGGCAGCTGAAGATGCGTGGCGAAGCAGTTGCTCCTCATGAGCCATCGGGGCCCTGAGCCTCGTGAGGCTCTGGGGGTCCGGGCGGTTCCCTGAGGACCGTCTCCATGTCCGTCAGGACTGCGTGATGCTCAGCCTCCTGAGCCGCCAGGATGCTCCGGAGGTTGCGCTGGAAGGCGGCTGCCATGCTCGGCAGGCCGAATGGCATGCAAACATAGCTGTGAGGTGGGACCTCGCAGCGTCCCACGTGCGAAGGCCAGAAGAGCTCCTAAGATGCGGCCCTGTTGAGCCCTGGGATGTCGATGCAGACGCGCAGCCCGCCATCCTTGCCCGGATGGGGAGCTGCGGCAGGTGGGCGGCGGTCGCCGCGCATGGCTCTTGCATCCTGCAGGTCCTGAGTGACCTTGGTGATGAACTCCTGAGCACCAGGCGCTCCTCGCCCGGTATCCTCCTGAGGGAAACGTGCCGTGAATCACGCCCCCACGTGGTGCCCGAGCGCCTCCCTCGTGATGTGGGCTAGGTCTGAGACCCTCCAGAAGACAGCCCCCTAGCCCTGCCCGAGGAGGGTGCCGGGCGCGCCTTCCTATGCGAGGGAGGGAGGCGCCCCAGGTGCGGGCGCCGATCCTGACGAGGCACCACTTGCGGCGACGTTCCCCTGAGGCCGTGTGCGGAGTAGCTATTGTGATTTACCTTAGTCAGGACAGGTCCCGAACTGGCTCGTGAGGTTGGGAGTTTCTGAGGAGCCTGCCGATCCGTCCGAGAGGGCCTCGCAAGAAGCAAGCGCCGGCCATAGCAGGGCATGTGTGCAGCGCGCGCGCTATGCCCAGCCCCCGCTCGCGACAGGCTCGCGAGGGGGAGGCAGCAGGTGAGAACTCCAAATCAAGGCAAGGAACCAGATTGCAAGAAATCGCACGAACGAGAAAAGGCACCCCCTGCGCACACCAATGAAAATTTGACTTCAAACTTAAATCCAAAGCCAGAAAGCAGGGCTACAAAAAAGAGGTTAAAAGCGAATGGCCGCGTCCGGCGCCTAGTCTAGTCTTCTTGTCTTCTCACCAGCGCGGAGCTAAGTGCTGCCACTAGGACGTGGGAGGGAGCCCCCGAGGCCCGAGGGCGGCACTCCTGAGACTCCGGGGCGTGTACAGCCCCACTCATTATTACGTGAGAGTGTCACGAGCGGAGACCTTCACAGGCGCGAGCCTTACTTCATATTGCCGGACGAGGGCCCTGCCTTGCGCCATCCTCGACCACCATTGGGGGCGTCCAGAAACCAGGACGACGCCAAGGGGCAAAGGGGACGCCAGCGGCGCCCTCGGCGACCACGGGTCCTCTGCCGGGGGAAGGCTCACCAGCGCCTCCCCGGCAGAAGGCCTACCTCCGGGGGACGCCCTGCTCCATACGGCGCGGGAAGGGGCCTTGCTCCCGGCCCCTCCCCTGCAGCCCCCAGTGCGCTCCTCCTGGCGGAAGGGAGGCCGTCGAGCTGGGGCCTCCATCCTCCGCTGTGACCTGATCCTCCTGCGACCCATGGTTAGCGTAAGCTTGCTCCTGAGAGATTAGCGGTACCCTGTAGCTGTTGTCGCCGGCATGGTCGGTGAGGCTCTCAGGAGGCTCCTGTAAGGCCTCAGCTTCTAGCGCCTCCTCCTCCCAGCCTGGCTCGAGGAACGAGCCAGGGTCGTCTTCCAGCGTGTACTCCTGGTCCACCATGCGGGGCACATAAGCCTCCGAGGCCGTCGCCTCGAAGACCTTGCCGAAGTGCCCCACGCTCCACGTTGCCCAGCCCAGCGCACCGCCCTGAGGATGGTAAGGCGGCATCCTGCTAGGGCCGCGGGTGGCGATGCTCGTGCCCGGCTCATCGGAGGTGGCGCGGGTGTGATTGGGCGTCCGGTGCTGCTGGTCGCGCCGGTGTCGGTGAAGCCCCTCGGCGCGCTCGGGGGCGCGTGGGTGCGGCGAGGCCCGCCATGTGATCCAGCCATGGCCTGGGGCGTAAGCAGGGAGCAGAAGGGCGGTCCTCCCGAGGCCGCAGTGTCCAGTAGCTCGGCGAAGCGCTCCAGCAGCGCATCCCAACCGCTCTCCATCAGCCGACATCGCAGCAGCTCCCGAGCCACCGTGAGCGCGGCTCTCATGTTTGCTTGTTCCCGCCCGGTGTGCGGCGCCGTGGCCGCAGCGTAGCTTGAGGCCCTTGCGGCTGCCTGCGCCTGTCGTGGAGTGAAGGTGGACGGTGTTTGACCCCACCGCCCGCGCCCTGTGGTGTTTGGCGGTGCACGTGCCGCCTGGGGCGTAGGGTTGGGGTCTTCTTGGGAGGACGACCCCGCCTGGGCTGGCCAAGCTGCCCAGCGGTCGGCGTTGGTCCTTGGTCGCCGGACATTGGAACCGCGGATTGTCGACGGATCGACTGGTGGAAGAGAGGCTCCGTCACACCCCTACCTGGCACGCCAAATGTCGGATTTCGGGTTCCGGCAAAACCCTTGAGGTTCACTGGGGTGCGCACAAAGATCTCTCCCTACCTAATCATGCCCTCACCCTTGCCGCGATCTCAAAGCCTAGCTCAACTAACCCGCAGAAAGAGAGACACAAGAGTTTATAATGGTTCGGGCCACCGTTGTGGTGTAATACCCTACTCCAGTGTGGTGTGGTGGATTGCCTCTCGGGCTGAGGATGAACAGTACAAGGGAATAACAGCTTCCTGAGGAGAGGTGTTCTTGTGCTTGGTGAGTGTGTGGATGGAATGCATCTAGTCCAAGATCAGTTCGTGTGGGCGAGGATGATCTGAATCCGCCCGCGCCTACGGTGGTGGCTAGTCCTATTTATAGAGGCCATGGTCCTCTCCCCAAATATTGAGCGGGAAGGGATCCAACAACGGCCAAATTCGAAGGGAGACAACTAGTACGAGTTATCCTGCCTAAAGGTGGTCTTCGCCTGCCAAAGGCTCTGGTGGTGACGCCGTCTTGGGCTCCACGGTGAACTCCATCCTGTCGTCTTGCTGGTCTGGGTCTCGTTGCACCGATATGGAAACCTTTGCCTGATGCCTCGGGACTCCTCGCCTGCGCTTGCCCCTTTAGCACTAAAGAGGAAACGAGGACACTGCCCCGCTGGCGCCCGCCTGGCGCCAGTCGTCATGGCTTGCGTCGTGAGGTGTCCCTTGCCTTGATCTCTCCGCCCCTCGCGAGCCAGCCTGGTGAGGTAGCACCCGAGGAGGTCTTGTGTCGTCCGCCTCGCGAGGCTTGGCCCCTCGCGAGGGTCTTGATTGTTTGCTGGTGAAGATGGGTTGTGCAGGGCCGCTGGTGGAGCCACGCCGTGGGCTGCAGGCAGGCAAGTCTGGGGACCCCCGTTCCCAGGACTCCGACAGAACCGGAACAAATCATTAACACGTAGTGAATACATGAACTCCTCAAACTAGGGTCATCACCGGAAAGTATCCCGACTAGTGTCACTCCGGGGTTTACGGATCATAACACGTAATGAGTGAATATAGCTTGAAAGATTGGATCTAGAACATAGATATAAGGGACATTTACATCTATGCCCTTAACTCGAACCCACTACTCAGTTTGGCCCCTAATTTTTAGGTATGCTCAGTTTTGCCCCTCCGCCGCTAGTTTCACTTATAGAAATGCCCTTCTCTGCCGTTACTGTCCAGTCAAAGGTCTTTGACCGTCCTAAAAAATAGCAAAAAAAATTGAAACTTTGTGGGATCGAAGATACTTATGTCTGCAAGGCGTGTACAAATTTTCATGCCGTTCGGACACCCTAGGAGCTCGTGGCAAAGGAAAACATAAATTTTGTACGCCTGCGAACAGTAAATTCAAAAAAATAGAAAAATATCAAAAAAATATGAAATTTTGTGGGACTGAAGATATTCAGGTGCGCAAGATGTGTGCACGTTTTTGTTGTGTTTGGACATCGTAGGAGCTCATGGAGAAAAAAACAAATTTTAGCTCAAAAAAACTTTGAAAAAATGCACTATTTTTTTCTCTAGAGCACCTCGTACGTCATTTGATCACCAAAACTTGCAAGCCCCTTGTGCACTCAAGCCTCTTTGACGCCAAATAAATTCATTTTTTTTAACATTTTTGCTATTTTTTCGAATTTACTGTTCATAGGCATAAATTATTTTTGTTTTCCTTTGCCACGAGCTCCCGGAGTGTCCAACCAACACAAAAATGTGCACGCGCCTTACGGCATGACTATCCTCGATCCCACCAGATTTCATCTTTTTTTGATTTTTTTGCTATTTTTTCTAGATGGTCAAAGTACTTTGACCGGACGGTAACAGCGCAAAAGGGCATTTCTATAAGTGACACTAACGGCGGAGGGGCAAAACTGAGCATACCTGAAAATTAGGGGCAAAACTGAGCATACCTGAAAATTAGGGGCAAAACTGAGTAGTGGGTTCGAGTTAGGGGCAGCACTGGAATTGGCCCTAGATATAAAGGTGATAACATAAAGGGACAATTCAATTTCTCCCCCGAACTTGAGCCACCACCTGGCATTTGCCCCTAATTTTCAGGTATGCTAAAAAATACCCCTCTTCCGTCAAGTCACCTTACATAAATGCCCTTCTGTGTCATTACCGTCCGGTCAAAGGGGGTTGACCGTCTGGTGACTAGTAACATGGTGAACAGTAAATCGAAAAAATAGGAAAAAAATCAAAAAAAATCTGAAATCTTGTGGGATCGAAGATACTCAAGGGATCAAGGTGCATGCAAATTTTTGCGTAGTTTGGACATTCCAGCAGCTCGTGTCAAAGGAAAAACTTTAAAATGTACGTTGTGAACAGTAAATTCAAAAAAAATAGCAAGAAAATTCGAAAAAAATATGAAAAAATTTTGGCATCAAAAAGGCTGGGGTGCGCAAGGTGCGTGCAAATTTTGCTGTGTTTCGACACTGTAGGAGCTCGTGGAGAAAAAACAAAATTTGGCGCAGAAAAAAACTTTGTAAAAATGCACTATTTTGTTTTTTTTGTTAGAGCACCTCGCATGTCATTTGATCACAAAAATTTGCAAGCACCTTGCGCACCCAAGCCTCTTTGATGCCAAAAAAATTCATATTTTTTAAAAATTTCTTGCTATTTTTTTTTGAATTTACTGTTCACAGCGTGTAGATTTATATTTTTTCCTTTCCCACGAGTTCCTGGAATGTCCAAATAGCACGAAAATTTGCACGCACCTTGCGGCCTTGAGTATCTTCGATCCCACAAAATTTCTGATTTTTTTGATTCTTTGCTATTTTTTCGAATTTACTGTTCACCATGTTACTATTCACCAGACGGTCAAAGCCCTTTGACCGGATGGCAAGGGCATTTCTATAAGGTGAATTGACGGAAGAGGGGTATTTTTGAGCATACCTGAAAATTAGGGGCAAATGCCAGGTGGTGGCTCAAGTTAGGGGGAGAAATGGAATTGTCCCTAACATAAAAGGTTCAGATCTTAAATCATGGCACCCGGGTCCAACGTGACAAGCATTAAGCATGGCAAAGTCATATCAACATCAATCTCAGAACACAGTGGATACTAGGGATCAAACCCTAACAAAACTAACTCGATTATATGATGAATCTCATCCAACTCCTTGATACGTCTCCAACGCATCTATAATTTTTTATTGTTCCACGATGTTTTATTATCAATCTTGGATGTTTTATAATCATTTTATAGTCGTTTTATATCATTTTTTGGTACTAACCTATTGACATAGTGCCAAGTGCCAGTTGCTATTTTTTCCTTGTTTTTTACATCGTAGGAAATCAATATCAGATGAAGTCCAAATGCCACGAAACTCCACGATGATTTTTTTGTTGGGAATCGTAGCATAATTTTAAAATTTTCCTACGCTCACCAAGATGCATCTATGGAGTATACTAGCAACGAGGGGAAAGGAGTGCATCTACATACCCTTGTAGATCGCGAGCGGAAGCATTCCAATGAACGTGGATGACGGAGTCGTACTCGCCGTGATCCAAATCACCGATGACCGAGTGCCGAACGGACGGCACCTCCGCGTTCAACACACGTACGGTGCAGCGACGTCTCCTCCTTCTTGATCCAGCAAGGGGAAGGAGAGGTTGATGGAGATCCAGCAGCACGACGGCGTGGTGGTGGATGTAGCGGGTCTCGGCAGGGCTTCGCCGAGCTTCTACGAGAGGGAGAGGTGTTGCAGGGGAGGAGGGAGGCGCCCAAGGCTGTAATGTTGCTGCCCTCCCTCCCCCCCTTTATATAGGCCCCCTGGGAGGGGGCGCCGGCCAAGTCCCATCTAGGGTGGGGGGCGGCGGCCAAGGGGGGTAACTTACCCCCCAAGTCAAGTGGGGCGCCCCCCACCCTAGGGTTTCCAACCCTAGGCGCAGGGGGGAGGCCCATGGGGGGCGCCCCAGCCCACTATGGGCTGGTTCCCTTCCCACTTCAGCCCATGGGGCCCTCCGGGACAGGTGGCCCCACCCGGTGGACCCCCGGGACCCTTCCGGTGGTCCCGATACAATACCGATAACCCCCGAAACTTTCCCGGTGGCCGAAACTGGACTTCCTATATATAATTCTTCACCTCCGGACCATTCCGGAACTCCTCGTGACGCCCGGGATCTCATCCGGGACTCCGAACAACTTTTGGGTTTCCGCATACACATATCTCTACAACCCTAGCGTCACCGAACCTTAAGTGTGTAGACCCTACGGGTTGAGGAGACATGCATACATGACCGAGACGCCTCTCCGGTCAATAACCAACAGCGGGATCTGGATACCCATGTTGGCTCCCACATGTTCCACGATGATCTCATCGGATGAACCACGATGTCGAGGATTCAATCAATCCTGTATACAATTCCCTTTGTCAATCGGTATGTTACTTGCCCGAGATTCGATCGTCGGTATCCCAATACCTTGTTCAATCTCGTTACCGGCAAGTCTCTTTACTCGTACCGCAATGCATGATCCCGTGACTAACGCCTTAGTCACAATGAGCTCATTATGATGATGCATTACCGAGTGGGCCCAGAGATACCTCTCCGTCATACGGAGTGACAAATCCCAGTCTCGATCCGTGCCAACCCAACATACACTTTCGGAGATACCCGTAGTGCACCTTTATAGTCACCCAGTTACGTTGTGACGTTTGGCACACCCAAAGCACTCCTACGGTATCCGGGAGTTGCACGATCTCATGGTCTAAGGAAAAGATACTTGACATTGGAAAAGCTCTAGCAAACGAAAACTACACGATCTTTTATGCTATGCTTAGGATTGGGTCTTGTCCATCACATCATTCTCCTAATGATGTGATCCCGTTATCAATGACATCCAATGTCCATAGTCAGTAAACTATGATTATCTGTTGATCAACGAGCTAGTCAACTAGAGGCTTACTAGAGACACGTTGTGGTCTATGTATTCGCACATGTATTACGATTTCCGGATAACACAATTATAGCATGAATAATAGACAATTATCATGAACAAAGAAATATAATAATAACCATTTATTATTGCCTCTAGGGCATATTTCCAACATTTTTATGGGCCAGAAGGAAGGCAATGGGCCTTGGTTGCACCTGGGGGGTGCCCCGAGGGGGGCACAACCCACCAGGGCGTGCCAGGAGGCCCAGGCGTGCCCTGGTGGGTTGTGCCCACCTCTGGTGCCCCTCAGACCGCCTCTTTGCTCTATAAATACCCAAATAATCCAGAAACCGTAGAACAAGTGTCGAAATATTCATCCAGCCGCTGCATAGTCCAGAACCACCAGATCCAATGTAGACACCATCACGGAGGGGTTCATTGAGGGAGTCCTGGACTAAGGGGTCCTCGGGCTTCTGGCCTGTTGGACATGGGCCGGACTAATGGGCTGTGAAGATACAAGGCCGAAGACTTTCTCCCGTGTCCGGATAGGACTCTCCTTGGCGTGGAAGGCAAGCTTGGCGACCAAATATGAAGATTCCTTTCTCTGTAACCGAATTTGTACAACCCTAGTCCCCTCCGGTGTCTATATAAACCGGAGGGCTTAGTCCGGAAAGAGATACAGTCATACAGGCTAGACTTCTAGGGTTTTTAGCCATTACCATCTCGTGCTAGATCAACTCTTGTAATACTCATATTCATCGAGATCAATCAAGCGGGAAGTAGGGTATTACCTCCATAGAGAGGGCCCGAACCTGGGTATACATTGTGTCCCCCGTCTGCTGTTACCATCGCCCTTAGACGCACAGTTAGGGACCCCCTACCCGAGATCCACCGGTTTTGACACCGACATTGGTGCTTTCATTGAGAATTCCACTGTGCCGTCCCTAAAAGGTTCGATGGCTCCTTCAATCGTTAACAAAAATATTGTCCAAGGGGAAACCTTCCTCCATGGACAGATCTTCGTGTTCGGCGGCTTCGCACTGTGGGCCAACTCGCTTGGCCATCTGGAGCAGATTGACAGCTACGCCCCTGGCCATCAGGTCAGATTTGGGAGTTTGAACTATGTCGCGGACATCCGTGGAGACTTGATCTTCGACGGATTCGATACCACGACAGCCGCTCCCTATCCCTACGATGAACATGACTTAAATCTGTCATCGGACCGTACTCAGGAAATTGCACCTGTAACCACTCCGGCCTTAGATCCGGAGCAGATTGCGCCATCCGAGGACGGGAAGCCCAACCCCGCCACGGAAGTCGCTGACTTCGCGGCGTTGGAGCCGCACGCAGACCCAATCTCGGGTGATATCTATGTCTCCGGAACCTCGGACTTGTTTTCGGTGATAAGTTCCGAACCATGTGCATCCGCTTATGTCGAGCTGGATCGGTCATCGGTCACCGAATTCAGTGCAGCGGACATCTTCCGGCACTCGCCTCTAGGTGACATGCTAAACTCATTAAAAAATCTGTCCCTAGCGGGGGACTCACAGCCGAACTATGTCCGGTTTGAACTAGAGGCTGATGATGGGGAATTTCGCTTCCCACCCGCCACCCACTACATAGCCACTGTCGAGGACTTAACCGACATGCTTGATTACGGCTCCGAAGACATCGACGGTATGGACGGTGATGGAGATGAGGAGCATGGCCAAAACCCGCCGTTTACTGGACGATGGACGGCCACTTCTTCGTACGACGTATACATGGTGGATACACCCAAAGAGAATAGCGGCGAGGACAAGGAAAAGCCAGTCGAGGATGAGCCTCCCAAGACACAACCAAAGCGCCGGCGTCAGCGGCACCGCTCTAAATCCCGCTGCAGCAAGGATAGCAACACTGGCACAGCAGACGATCACACTCTGGACGGTGCCGAAGATAGAGAAGATCCCGACGAACAGGACGACCGGGAAGACGGGCACGTTAGCCCTGAGGAACAGGCCATACACGACGACTCGGAGGACAGTAACTATCTTCCGCTCTCCAAGGATGAGGAGACCCTCGGCAATGAGGATTTCATCGTGCCTGAGGAACCCCTCGAACAGGAGCGCTTTAAACGCTGGCTAATAGCCACTGCAAGGAGCCTGAAAAAGAAGCAGCGGCAGCTTCAAGCTGACCAAGATCTGCTCAATGATAGATGGCTGAAGTCCTAGCCGCCGAGGAATACGGCCTTAGTGGCCCAGCTAATAACTATCTAAAGCGCAAATTGCTACCTCAGTTCGGTGATGAAGTGCCGGTGCCCATACCATCATCACACAATGCGGCTAATCGACCACAACGCGGTCACGACAGGACGACAACTCAAGCCGAACACCAGCCCGCCCCACCTCACCGTAAAGGCAGAGATAAAATAGCTCAGGGTTATACATATGACCTCCGGCAGGGCCTGGACAGCAGAGCAAGACATACTAGATCGATCTACGGATCACGAGGACGTGCCTCAACGCACGTTGACGACTATCTACTTGGTCGCGAAGAGCCTAGTCACGCCCGGGCCGAAAACCGCAGACGGACTCCATCGGAGCTACGTCGCAGTGTGGCCCAATATAGAGGCACCGCACATCCTATTTTCTTCATAGACGAGGTAATGGAGCACGAATTCCCAAATGTGTTTAAACCCATGAATATTGAATCATACGACGGAACAACTGATCCCGCGGTATGGATCGAGGATTTCCTCCTCCATATCCACGTGGCCTGCGGAGATGACCTTCACGCCATCAAATACCTGCCATTGAAACCCAAAGGACCAGCTTGGTACTGGTTAAACAGTCTGCCGGAAAACTCTATTGGCAGCTGGGAGGACTTGGAAGACGCCTTCCGCGATAACTTCCAAGGTACGTATGTCCAGTCAGCAGATGCCGATGACTTAAGTCACATTGTCCAGCAGCCCGGAGAGACACCTTCTGTACTAGGTTCTTAGTTAAAAAGAACCAAATCATCGACTGTCCGGACGCGGAAGCCCTAGCGCCCTTCAAACACAGTGTCCGGGACGAGTGGCTTGCCTGCCACCTCGGTCAAGAAAAACCAAAATCCATGTCATCCCTTACCGCTCTGATGACCCGCTTTTGCATGGGAGAAGACAGCTGGCTCGCTCGTAGAAGCAACAACACCAGCGATCCGGGCACTTCCGAAGTCCAAGACAGCAACGGAAAGCCACGGCGCAGCAAGCACGAACATCGCAATGATAACGACAGAACGCACGACACATCGGTCAACGCCGGATTCAGCGGTCCCAAACCCGGTCAACGGAAAAAGCCGTTCAAGGCAAACAGAGACGGGCCATCCAATTTAGACAAGATATTAGAACGGCCCTGCCAGATTCATGGCCACCCCGATAAGCCAGCTAACCATACCAATAGAAGCTGTTGAGTCTTCAAGCAGGCCGGCAAGCTCAATGCCGAACACAAGGGGAGGAGGCCGCCCGATGATAGCGATGATGAAGAGACTCACCAACCAAATACTGGGGGTCAGAAGCAATTTCCCCCAAAGTAAAAACAGTGAACATGTTATACGTGACACGCAACGCTACAAGGGAGTAGGAGAAGCACTCCCCCCGGACTGAAGATCATACTACGGCGATCTTAGCCGAAGTAGAGCGCGGTCTTATTAAACCGCACACCTTGCTGGCCATTAAGCCACCGGTCTCCATTAAACAGGACCGACCAATTCCGGAGCGGACATAGTAGCTAGTTCGGCTTCATATACCTGCGAAACCTGTATCGCGCATACATAACTATGCACTTAAAATACCCTGGGCATCCGCGGAAGCACAATACGGACAAGCCGGCAAGTACTCCCATAACCTTTGTTTCTTTTTTAATTACTCTTTCCTTTTCATTATCGTTTACCACAGGTGACGCAAAGGCTAATCATCTCATAAACTCCATCGAGGTTCAGATTCATACGCTCACCTAAGGGCTATTTCCATCAAGGAATCCCCTCACCGAGGACAGGCGGCGCAGACGTGCGACAGGAGGTCCAAAATAACTTTTTGTAGACCGCACTCTTTATTTCGAGCCTGTAATGTGCCTTTTTCCTCCGCCTTCGACCCCGGGCATGTCAAATAGCTGGGGTTGCGGCTTTGTTATCTATAATATAAATATTGGCATATCACTCAGGTCCCAGTAAACATAATCCGCATCCAACATCCGTTTTTTTCAAAAAAAACTGAATTCGGCTCCTGTGGCTGTTTCACACATATACCTCAGCATAACTTGCCAGGGGCTCGGTATGGGAACAAATGAGTTGCCAACAAGTCCAAACAGCTTTATAGCATACTTCGGCGTCGCGAGTTTGGCCTTATATGCATCAGCTCCGAATCATGTCTTGGGTCAATAGTTGGGTTGCCCGGCTCCTGTGCTTGCTACCTTACGTTCCGCTCTATCGGCTAGGGTAGTAAAGGGAGAACTACTGCGATTGTGCTTCCGGTTCATCTGGTCAAGCACCTCAGTAGAGAAAGCCGAAAACTGACTGTCATGATACGGCGAGAGCTGGTCAACCACTCGATAACTTATCAGAATCTTTCGCGATTCCCTCCGTGTTATACGAAGGACCTTTTTCTTCAGGTCATACATGTAACGCACCATATTGAAATAAGCCATATATTACCCACACAAAAAAGGAATAAGCCATATACATAACAGGGGCTATATCGTAGTCCCCCCATAAAACTCCTATGGCTAAGTGAAAATGTTAACGCCCTATAGTACGATTGCCTAATTCACCGCATTGACACCTCCTTAAAGGACCAAGACGTTGGGTTAAGAGTGATCAAATGCTTTTCCTAACACCCCCGCATTTTATGCGAGGGGGCTGAAGCCGACGACTGGAAAACTTTCAGAATAATAAAAAAACGGCCGCACAGGAGGAACAAAAGTTTTAGGCGAAACTGCAAAAAATAGCCTTATTGCAAATATTGTCTTTTACAAAATTTCCATACATTTCACTCAAATATCATATTTTTCGAGCATTGACCCTCTATCAAGCGGGCACCCTCCAGAACATCCTCGAAATAATGCTTTGGTGCGTGATGGTCCTTGCCCTTGGGTGGACCCTTCTCGGCAACATCTGTGGCCTTCATCTTCGCCCAGTATGTCTTGACACGGGCAAAAGCCATCCGTGCACCTTCAATGCACGCTGACCGCTTAACGACGTCGATACGCGGCACCGCATCAGCAAGTCGCCGCACCAAACCAAAATAACTATTCGAAATTGGCTCGTTCGGCCACAGCCCGGTCACGGCGTCCTTCATGGCAGAACCGGATAGTCTATGGAGCTCGGCCCATTGGGTCATCTGTTCGTTCAGCAACAGTGGGTGTTTTGACGCACCGAACTACGAGCAGAAAAGTTTCTCCGTTGCATACCCTTCTTGCGCTTGGTAAAACTGTGCCGCCTCGGAAGCACTCTTCGGCAGGTCCAATAACACGTCTGGAGAACTCCACACCCGATTAAGTGAAGCATAATTCGGATCGCCGAACTTAGTTTGCAATAAAAAGGGCTTACCAGAGGCGATCTCCCCAGCCTGCCGGATATCCTCCCGGGCCGCTCTAGATTCGGACCGCGCCTCTTTTGCCTCTCGTAAGGCCTTATGAAGACCATCCATTTTAGATTTATTATCCTTCTCGAGGATTTCACAGCGTCTAGCGGCGTCCTTTAGCTCACGCGTCATAGTGGATATTCTCTCCTCGCATTGGCACCGAGCAGCCTGCTCGACCTTTAACTTGGCAGAGGCCTTCTCGGCAGCCGTATTACCAATCCGGACCTGCTCCTTGGCCCGGGCCAGCTCAGCCCGAAGGATCTCAACTGCAGCGGCACCATCTGCAGTCATGCATATTTCAGTATACAACATTTCACATTATGCTTATATTACCAGGCATGTGCTTGTAAGGACTGCCCCAAACACATACCTTGCGACTCGTCAAGACGCTTGTTGATAAGCGTAAGGTCATCTTCCGCCACATCAAGCTTCCGCTCTAGATCGGCAACTTCTGTAGTCCGGGCGGACGCCAAGGAAGTGACAGCCTGTGTTTCAATTTATCATATTATTTCCTGGGCATATCTTTTTGATCCTCTGATCGCCTTCCTCGGGAAGCCAATCCGAGTCTCAGGGGCTACTACCTATACACAGGTGCAGTTTGTGAATAAAACACAATCGGAAATTTTATAGTGCAAACCTTGAAGCCTCTTAGCAAGCTTGTGCAGGCTTCATTTAATCCGCTTCTCGCGGATAGAACCTTTTCAACCACCGTACCCATCAAGGTATGATGCTCCCTCGAGATGGACGCCTGTCGCAGCATGTTCGTCAATATATCCGGCGCTTCTGGACCTCCTGAAGCTGCGGTAGGAGTACGACCTCCCTTCGAAGGGATCCGTTCATCCGCCCCTAGAGTCGTCTCCGGCTGTAAGCCGGATAGTTCGGGGCCTTTATCATTGGCCCCCGGGCTTTGGGCTACCGAATTACCTTCGGGTTGTGTCTTTGCCACCCCTCGCACCATTTGTTGATCAGGAGAGACCCTCCACGACGACACCTCAAAGTCGTCCGCCCTATTGGGCGAGGAGATCGGTGGAGGTGTCTTGCTCTCCATCATCTCTGGGAGAAGGTCCCCCGAGGAAGAGGATTGGTGAAGATTGTGTGCTGAGCTACAAAAAACATATATTCTAGATGTTACCTCGGTCACAGGAAGGGAACGGGATATGTTTAAAATACCCTTGTTCACTTACGATTTGGCTAAAGGCTTGGCCTCGCTGTGGGACTGCGCGATGACGTCGTCCTCCAAGCCCGAGCCGCCCGACAGGGGCCTCTTGCCTCGCTTAGGAGCCTTTTCCTCCCTATCTTCGGAGACGGCCCTTTTCTTACCATGGGGAGAATAGATGTTGACTTCTCCCTTGTCTTCGGACAATCGAATTTTGATTCCCCAGGACATAATGTCTGATGTACCTTCGGAATGGAGGCCACCTCTGGCCCTCCCCCTCTCCACTTTGTCCTCCTTCATAGGCGTCTGATATGGTGCCGGGGCCAGCATCCTTGTTAATACGGGATCCGCCGAGTCTTCGGGGAGGGGGGCCGAACACCTGATTCAATCCGCTTTCTTTATCCAGCCCTGGAAAACGATAAATTTTACTCAGTATTTCATTGCGGCATACATAACTACAAAGTGTTCAGGAGTTGAGCGCTTACCGAGGTATCCGGATGATTGCAGTCGAGGCCGATGTCCTCGGAGTTCTCCGGCCACTGTTTTTGTTTCCCAAAAACAACTTCCACATCCCTTTGTGCGTAATGCCGAAAAAGTGTTGGAGGGTTCGTGGTCCTTCCGGATTAAACTCCCACATGCGGAGAGGCCTACGCTAGCATGGCAGGGTTCGGCGGACTAGCATTACTTGAATCACATTGACAAGATCGATATCCTTCTCAAGGAGGGTTTGGATGCGGCTCTGTAAAGTCTGCACTTCATCAACTGATCCCCAGTCCAGCCCCTCATTAATCCATGATGCCAGCTGTAACGAAGGTCCAGAACGGAACGCAGGTATAGCTGCCACCTTGGTGCCACGGGGTTCTGTGACATAAAACCACTCCCGCTGGCATTGGTTGGAAGTTTCGGTGAAAGAGCCTTTTGGCCAAAGGGTATTGGTGAGCTTGCTCACTATAGCGCCGCCACACTTTGCCTGTTTCCCGTCGACCACCTTCGGCTTCACACTAAAGGTCTTGAGCCATAAGCCGAAGTGTGGGGGAATTCGGAGGAAGGCCTCACACATGATGATAAACGTCGAGACGTGGAGGAAAGAATCTGGGGCTAGATAATGGAAATCTAGTCCGTAATAAAACATGAGCCCCCGAACGAAGGGGTGAAGGGCGAACCCTAGACCTCGGAGGAAGTGAGAGATGAATACGACCCTCTTGCCAGATCCAGGAGTCGGAATAACCTATCCTTGAGCAGGAAGCCTGTGGGGGATCTCCGCGGTCAGGTATCTGGCCACTTGAAGCTTCGCAATATCCTCCTCTGTAAAAGAGGAAGCCACCCATCGACCCTGTGGGCTGGGTCCGGACATGGTTGGGAAGCTTGAAGCAACGAAGTCAAACCTTGGGTGCTAGAACTCGAGGCTGGAAAGGCTAAGGAGAAGTTTGGCGTAAATAAAGACGGCCATTGGCTCCTTTATAAAGGCAACGGGTGTCGAGCGCCTCCTCCTAAGCCTGGAAACCAACCTATTCCTAAGGGGATTTTCCAATGGAACGGTTGGGTTACCCATGCTCGTATTAATGAGAATCCCATGATAAGGGAACACGATCTCTGCTTTGACAAGACTTGCCAATAAAAACCTCGCCTCGAAACGTGGAACGGTAGGACAGAAACGGTTCAAAATAATGACCGGGCAAGCGTAATGTCACGTTACGAAAAGTTGTCTGCAGATTGGACTCATGAAATATTATATTCTCTATGGTTGTGGTACTTGTGTTGCAGATCCGGACATGTTCGTCCGAAGACTATCTTGGAGTATTCGGAAAGGGGAACCCACCTTGCAATGCCGAAGACAATCTGCATGCCGGACACCTCGTCATTGAAGCCTGGTTCAGGGGCTACTGAGGGAGTCCTGGACTAAGGGGTCCTCAGGCGTCCGGCCTGTTGGACATGGGCCGGACTAATGGGCTGTGAAGATACAAGACCGAAGACTTTCTCCCATGTCCGGATAGGACTCTCCTTGGTGTGGAAGGCTAGCTTGGCGACCAAATATGAAGATTCCTTTCTCTGTAACCGACTTTGTACAACCCTAGTCCCCTCCGGTGTCTATATAAACCGGAGGGCTTAGTCCGGAAAGAGATACAGTCATACAGGCTAGACTTCTAGGGTTTTTAGCCATTGCGATCTCGTGGTAGATCAACTCTTGTAATACTCATATTCATCAAGATCAATCAAGCAGGAAGTAGGGTATTACCTCCATAGAGAGGGCCCGAACTTGGGTCAACATTGTGACCCCCGTCTCCTCTTACCATCGCCCTTAGACGCAAAGTTTGGGACCCCCTACCCGAGATTTGCCGGTTTTGACACCGACATTCACCACTTCCATTGGTGCCTCTCCGATGATGCGTGAGTAGTTCCTTGTAGACCTTCAGGTCCGTAGTTAGTAGCTAGATTGCTTTATTTCTCTCTCGCTGAATTCTCAATACAATGGTTTCTTGGAGATCCATATGATGTAACTCTTTTGCGGTGTGTTTGTTGTGATCTGATGAACTTCGAGTTTATGATCAGTCATATTTTTTATATCCATGAAAGTTATTTGAGTTTCTTTGGTCTCTTATATGCATGATCTCTTATAGCCTCGTATTTCTTCTCCGATATTTGGGTTTTGTTTGGCCAACTTGATCTATTTATCTTGCAATGGGAAGAGGTGCCCGGTAGTGGGTTCGATCTTACGGTGCTTGATCCTAGTGACAGAAGGGGAAACAATAAAAAGACGGGATCTATATCTACCGCCATATAGATAAACGGATCTTGTCTACCTCATGTCATCGTTCTTATTGCATTACTCCATTTTTCCATGAACTTAATACACTAGATGCATGTTGGATAGCAGTCGATGTGTGGAGTAATAGTAGTAGATGCAGGCAGGAGTCGGTCTACTAATCTTGGACGTGATGCCTATGTAATGATCATTGCCTGGATATCGTCATAATTATTTGATGTTCTATCAATTGCCCAACAGTAATTTGTTTACCCACCTTTTTCTATTTTTCTTGAGAGAAGCCACTAGTGAAACCTACGGCCCCCTGGTCTTCTTCCTCATATATTTGCCTTGCGATCTACTTTTCCTTTGCATTTTTATTTCAGATCTATTAAAACAAAAATACAAAAATACTTTGCTGCACTTTATTTTATTTGCCATCTATTACTTCAATCTATTACAACTTTGTCCTGTCAACTTGCCAATTTCTGGCGCCGTTACCCGAAAGGGATTGACAACCCCTTTAACACGTCGGGTTGCGAGGTGTTGTTATTTGTGTGCAGGTGCCGTTTACGTTGTGTTGCTTGGTTCTCCTACTGGTTCCAGCTACCATTGATGTGCTACATCATAACTAAGGGGAATACTCTACCGTCGATGTGCTACATCATCCCTCCCTCTTCGGGGAAATACCAACGTAGTTCCAGCTACCATCAAGGAGAATTTCTTGCGCCATTGCTGGGGAGGATCTTCAACATAACCAGGTTCCTAATCACATATCTCATCTCCTTGCAATTTGCATTATTTGCCATTTGCCTCTCATTTTCCTCTCCCCCACTTCACAAAAATTTTCTGTTTTATTCGCCTCTCTTTTTTCGTTCGTCGTTCTCTTGCTTTCTAGTCTCGATGGCTAGCGTCCCTACTCCTCCTTCGTCACTAGATTTTGAAGTCTTGTACTTGAAGCAAAGAGAAGCAGAAAATTTGAAAGATGCCTGGTATAGGCTTATGGAATCATATCGTATTTCCAACTTAAAGGGGGACACCAAGGTTTTGCTTCATAATTTAAACATAGGATTGGCTTTGCATCATAGACAACTTCTTGATTTTGCCGCTAAAGGAAATTTTATTGAACTTGATGCCAATGTTGCCTATGAAGTTGTCAAAACCCTTACAAAAGTTGTCAAAACTTCGGAAGACAAAACTTAGATCCTTGATTTATGCCTAGCTAAGGGCGTAAAACGATAGTGCTTGTTGGGAGGCAACCCAATGAATAAAATATATTTTTGCTTTTTGCTTTCTGTTCTTGAGTGTTAGAACAATTATGCTACTGTTATGATTGTGTTTTTTATATTTTAATTAGTGTTTGTGAAAAGTAGAACCAATAGGATCTTCTTGGGTGATAGTTGTTTGATCTTGCTGAAAAAGACAGAAACTTTATGCTCACGAAAATAATTGTTAAAATTCACCAGAACGTGATAAAATGCTAATTCGTTTTGCAGAAGATCAATATACAAATTATCCAGGTTGTCCTAGTTTTCCAGAATTTTTGGAGTTCCAGAAGTATTCGAACAAATCAGATTGCTACAGACTATTCTGTTTTGACAGTTTCTGTTTTCTTTGTGTTGTGTGCTTATTTTGATGGCTCTATGGTTTTCTTTGATGAGTTTTTGCCATAGAAAAGTTGGAATACAGTAGATATAATACAAAAACAAAATAAGAATTGGTTTGATACAGCACTTATAGTAGTGGTTTATTTTTATTACACTAACGGATCTCACGAAGGTTTTGTTGAGTTTTATGTGATTAAAGTTTTCAAGTTTTGGGTTATCTTACGATGGATGAAGGAAGGATGTAAGCGCCTAAGCTTGGGGATGCCCCGGTATCCCAACTTATTATCCAAGAATGAGCAACCAACTAAGCTTGGGGATGCCCCCGAGTGGCATCCCCGCTTTCTTCCAACAACTATCGGTATTTTACTCGAGGCTATATTTTTATTCGTCACATGATATGTGTTTTGCTTGGAGCGTCTTGTATGATATGTGTCTTTGCTTGTTTTATTTTGTGTTTTAAGTCATCAGTCCTTGCTGGACACACCTATTTGAGAGAGCCAAAATTATATCATGACTTGTTAGAATTGCTCTCTATGCTTCACTTAAATCTTTTATGAGCTAGGACTTGCTCTAGTGCTTCACTTATATCTTTTTGAGCACGGTTTGCTTAGTATTTTTGAAGAAATGCTCTCTTGCTCCACTTAGATTTATTTTGAGAGTTAGTAAAATTTTGAAGAAATTCTCTCTTGCTTCACTTAGATTATTTTGAGAGAAAGAAAATTTGTTATGCTCATGATCTTCACTTATATTTGTTTGAGCTTATGAAAAGAAACACATGAAAATTAGTCCTAAAGTGATAGATATCCAAGAAGTATAAAGTAAAAGAAATTGTCATGAAGATCATTAGACAAAATGAACTTGATTCTTAGTAATAGTTTTGAGATATGATGATGTGATATTTGAGTTATGTTGATGAGTAATTGTGCTCTAGTAAGAATATTGGTGTTAAGGTTTGTGATTCCCTATGCATGCACGAAAGTCAATAATCATGCAATGAAAATTATATCCTACTTGTGGTGCATTATTCGGTGTTAATTATGCTTAATGCTTGCTTATGACATTATTCGTTTCTTGGTTGGTCGCTTCCCAATCTTTTGCTAGCCTTCATTTTGCACCAAGTATGACCTCTACTTGTGCATCCAAAATCCTTTAAACCAGTTTTGCCACATGAGTCCACTATATCTACCTATATGCCGTATTCTTTTGCCATTCTAAGCAAAATTGCATGTGCCATCTCTAATTTTCAAAATAAACTTCTCTTTTGTGTATTTGTTTCGCTCGCAGAACGGTCACGGGTGGCTAATATTTTCCATGTTGGATGTGTTATTCTCAAGATGAGTGTTTATCCACTTGTCATCGCACGAGAGTAAGGCAAAGGTCTTAGGGATGCCCAGTCCCGAAATGCAAAAAAATGAATTTACTTTATGTTGTCAAATAATAAATTCCTTGGAAAGTGTTGGTATGGAGGGCACCCGTGGATACGGCTAGCCATGGAAAGTGAAAGAATGGTGGAAAAAGCAATAAACTTTATTTTCTGTTTGGGAACCGCCTATGGCATATCTAGCATGGAAAGTGTTGGGAACTCTAAGTCATTTTCGTTGGTGGGATGGATACACCTCCCAAAATGCTTTTATCTCTAATTTTTCGCTTTGAGCTGTGGCACCTCTACAAATCCCTACTTCCCTCCGCGAAGGGCCTTTCTTTTACTTTATGCAATTTTTATTTTGAAATTTGAGTCTCCATCTTCTCTCATAAAAAGCACCAACTAGGAGGCAATATGATCGTGCTCAAGTATTGGGTGTAGTTAATATTCGAGTGTGTTTCATGAATGGATCAATGTTTGAGCATGATGGGCTAGGGATAACTTATTTTAGCGTTGATATTTTGAAAGACATGGTTGCTTGTTGATATGCTTGAGTATCTAAATTATTATGTCAAAACTAGACTATTGCTTTGAATCACATAAAAGTCCAAATGTCCATGCTATAAAGAAAAGAATATGATATGACATGATGAACATCACTCCACATCAAAAATTCTGTTTTTATCACTTACCTACTCGAGGACGAGTAGGAGTTCAGCTTGGGGATGCTGATACGTCTCCAACGTATCTATAATTTTGATTGTTCCATGCTGTTTTATTATCAATCTTGGATGGCTTATAATCATTTTATAGTCATTTTATATCATTTTTTGGTACTAACCTATTGACATAGTGCCAAGTGCCAGTTGTTGTTTTTTCCATGTTTTTTACATCGCAGGAAATCAATATCAGATGAAGTCCAAATGCCACGAAACTCCATGATGTTTTTTTATGGGCCAGAAGGAAGGCAATGGGCCCTAGTTGCACCTGGGGGTGCCTCGAGGGGGGCACAACCCACCAGGGCGCACCAGGAGGCCCAGGCGCGCCCTGGTGGGTTGTGCCCACCTCGGGTGCCCCCGGGACCGCCTCTTTGCTCTATAAATACCCAAATATTCCAGAAACCCTAGAACAAGCGTCGAAATATTCATCCAGCCACCGCAGAGTCCAGAACCACCAGATCTAATCTAGACACCATCATGGAGGGGTTCACCACTTCCATTGGTGCCTCTGCGATGATGCGTGAGTAGTTCCTTGTAGACCTTCGGGTCCGTAGTTAGTAGCTAGATGGTTTTCTCTCTCTCTCTCTCTCTCTCTCTCGCTGAATTCTCAATACAATGGTCTCTTGGAGGTCCATATGATGTAACTCTTTTGCAGTGTGTTTGTTGGGATCTGATGAACTTCGAGTTTATGATCAGTCATATCATTTTGTATCCATGAAAGTTATTTGAGTTTCTTTGTTCTCTTATATGCACATACTCAAAATGTCAGTGGAGGAGAATAGTTCCGTCAGCGAACACATACTCAAAATGTCTGGGTTGCACAACCGCTTGTCTCAGCTGGGAGTTAATCTCCTGGATGACGCGGTCGTTGACAGAATCCTTCAGTCGCTCCCACCTAGCTACAAGAGCTTTGTGTTGAACTTCAATATGTAGGGGATGGAAAAGACCATTCCTGAGGTATATTCAATGCTGAAATCAGCGGAGGTGGAGATCAAAAAGGAACAACAAGTGTTGATGGTGAATAAAACCACTAAGTTCAAGAAAGGCAAGGGTAAGAAGAACTTCAAGAAATACGGTAAGGGAGTTGCTGCGCCCGCTAAGCAAGCTGTCGGGAAGAAGACAAAGAATGGACCCAAGCCTGAGACTGAGTGCTTTTATTGCAAGGGAAATGGTCACTGGAAGCGGAACTGCCCCAAGTACTTAGCGGATAAGAAGGCCGGCAATACCAAAGGTATATGTGATATACATGTTATAGATGTGTACCTAACCAGCACTCGTAGTAGCTCCTGGGTATTTGATACCGGTGCGGTTGCTCATATTTGTAACTCAAAGCAGGAGCTGCGGAATAAGCGGAGACTGTCGAAGGACGAGGTGACGATGCGCGTCGGGAATGGTTCCAAGGTCGATGTGATCGCCGTCGGCACGCTACCTCTACATTTACCTACGGGACTAGTTTTAAACCTCAATAATTGTTATTTAGTGCCAGCTTTGAGCATGAACATTGTATCTGGATCTCGTTTAATGCGAGATGGCTACTCATTTAAATCCGAGAATAATGGTTGTTCTATTTATATGAGAGATATGTTTTATGGTCATGCCCCGCTGGTCAATGGTTTATTCTTAATGAATCTTGAACGTGATGTTACACATATTCATAGTGTGAATGCCAAGAAATGTAAGGTTGATAATGATAGTCCCACATACTTGTGGCACTGCCGCCTTGGTCACATTGGTGTCAAACGCATGAAGAAACTCCATGCAGATGGACTTTTGGAGTCTCTTGATTATGAATCATTTGACACGTGCGAACCATGCCTCATGGGCAAAATGAGCAAGACTCCGTTCTCCGGAACAGTCGAGCGAGCAACCAACTTATTGGAAATCATACATACTGATGTGTGCGGTCCAATGAGCGTTGAGGCTCGCGGTGGCTATCGTTATGTTCTCACCCTCACTGATGACTTGAGTAGATATGGGTATGTCTACTTAATGAAACACAAGTCTGAGACCTTTGAAAAGTTCAAGGAATTTCAGAGTGAGGTTGAGAATCAACATGATAGGAAAATAAAGTTCTTACGATCAGATCGTGGAGGGGAATATTTGAGTCACGAATTTGGCACACACTTAAGGAAATGTGGAATTGTTTCACAACTCACGCCGCCTGGAACACCTCAGCGTAATGGTGTGTTCGAACGTCGTCATCGCACTCTATTGGATATGGTGCGATCTATGATGTCTCTTACCGATCTACCGCTATCATTCTGGGGTTATGCTTTAGAGACTGCCGCATTTACTTTAAATAGGGCTCCGTCGAAATCCGTTGAGACGACACCATATGAATTATGGTTTGGAAAGAAACCTAAGCTGTCGTTTCTTAAAGTTTGGGGATGCGATGCTTATGTCAAGAAACTTCAACCTGAAAAGCTCGAACCCAAGTTGGAAAAATGCGTCTTCATAGGATACCCTAAGGAAACCATTGGGTATACCTTCTACCTCAGATCCGAAGGCAAGATCTTCGTTGCCAAGAACGGGTCCTTTCTAGAGAAAGAGTTTCTCTCGAAAGAAGTAAGTGGGAGGAAAGTGGAACCTGATGAGATGACCCCTCTCGAACCAGAAAGTAGCGCAGCACAAGAAAATGTTTCTGTGGTGCCTGCACCGACAAGAGAGGAAGTTAATGATGACGATCATGATCAAGTTACCACTAAACTTCGTAGGTCCATAAGGACACGTTCCGCACTAGAGTGGTACGGCAACCCTGTCCTGGAAATCATGTTGTTGGACAACAGTGAACCTTCGAACTATGAAGAAGGAATGGCGGGTCCAGATTCCAACAAATGGCTTGAAGCCATGCAATCCGAGATAGGATCCATGTATGAAAACAAAGTATGGACTTTGACAGACTTGCCCGATGATCAGGGAGCGCTAGAAAATAAATGGATCTTTAAGAAGAAGACGGACGCGGATGGAAATTTTACCATCTATAAAGCTCGACTTGTCGCTAAGGGTTATCGACAAGTTCAAGGAGTTGACTACGATGAGACCTTCTCACCCGTAGCGAAGCTGAAGTCCGTCCGAATCATGTTAGCAATTGCCGCATTCTACGATTATGAAATATGGCAAATGGACGTCAAAACGGCATTCCTTAACGGCTTCCTTAAGGAAGAATTGTATATGATGCAGCCGGAAGGTTTTGTCGATCCTAAGAATGCTGACAAAGTATGCAAGCTCCAGCGCTCAATCTATGGGCTGGTGCAGGCATCTCGGAGTTGGAACATTCACTTTGATGAGATGATCAAAGCGTTTGGGTTTACGCAGACTTATGGAGAAGCCTGTGTTTACAAGAAAGTGAGTGGGAGCTCTATAGCATTTCTCTTATTATATGTGGATGACATACTATTGATGGGAAATGATATAGAATTCTTGGAAAGTATAAAGGCCTACTTGAATAAGTGTTTTTCAATGAAGGACCTTGGAGAAGCTGCTTACATATTAGGCATCAAGATCTATAGGGATAGATCGAGACGCCTCACAGGTCTTTCACAAAGCACATACCTTGACAAGATATTGAAGAAGTTCAATATGGATCAGTCCAAGAAGGGGTTCTTGCCTGTATTGCAAGGTGTGAGATTGAGCACGGCTCAATGCCCGACCACGGCAGAAGATAGAGAAAAGATGAGTGTCGTCCCCTATGCCTCGGCCATAGGGTCTATTATGTACGCCATGCTGTGTACCAGACCTGATGTAAACCTTGCCGTAAGTTTGGTAGGAAGGTACCAAAGTAATCCCAGCATGGAACACTGGACAGCGGTCAAGAACATCCTGAAGTACCTGAAAAGGACTAAGGATATGTTTCTCGTATATGGAGGTGACGAAGAGCTCATCGTAAAGGGTTACGTCGATGCTAGATTCGACACAGATCTGGATGACTCTAAGTCACAAACCGGATACGTGTATATTTTGAATGGTGGGGCAGTCAGCTGGTGCAGTTGCAAGCAAAGCGTCGTGGCGGGATCTACATGTGAAGCGGAGTACATGGCAGCCTCGGAGGTAGCACATGAAGCAATCTGGCTGAAGGAGTTCATTGCCGACCTAGGAGTTATTCCCAATGCATCGGGGCCGATGACTCTCTTTTGTGACAACACTGGAGCTATTGCCCTTGCCAAGGAGCCCAGGTTTCACAAGAAGACCTGGCACATCAAGCGTCGCTTCAACTCCATTCGTGAAAATGTTCAAAATAGAGACATAGATATTTGTAAAGTGCATACGGATTTGAATGTCGCAGATCCGTTGACTAAACCTCTTCCACGAGCGAAACATGATCAACACCAGAACTCTATGGGTGTACGATTCATCACAATGTAACTAGATTATTGACTCTAGTGCAAGTGGGAGACTATTGGAAATATGCCCTAGAGGCAATAATAAAATGGTTATTATTATATTTCCTTGTTAATGATAATTGTCTATTGTTCATGCTTTAATTGTGTTATCCGGAAATCGTAATACATGTGTGAATACATAGACCATAACATGTCCCTAGTGAGCCTCTAGTTGACTAGCTCGTTGATCAATAGATGGTTACGGTTTCCTGACCATGGACATTGGATGTCATTGATAACGGGGTCACATCATTAGGAGAATGATGTGATGGACAAGACCCAAACCTAAGCATAGCACTACATCGTGTAGTTCGTTTGCTAAAGCTTTTCTAATGTCAAGTATCATTTCCTTAGACCATGAGATCGTGCAACTCCCAGATACCGTAGGAATGCTTTGGGTGTACCAAACGTCACAACATAACTGGGTGGCTATAAAGGTGCACTACAGGTATCTCCAAAAGTGTCTGTTGGGTTGGCTCGGATCGAGACTGGGATTTGTCACTCCGTATGACGGAGAGGTATCTCTGGGCCCACTCGGTATTGCATCATCATAATGAGCTCAATGTGACTAAGTAGTTAGTCACGGGATCATGCATTATGGAACGAGCAAAGTGACTTGCCGGTAACGAGATTGAACGAGGTATTGGGATACCGACGATTGAATCTCGGGCAAGTAAAGTACCGATTGACAAAGGGAATTGTATACGGGATTGCTTGAATCCTCGACATCGTGGTTCATCCGATGAGATCATCGTGGAACATGTGGGATCCAACATGGGTATCCAGATGCCGCTGTTGGTTATTGGCTAGAGAGGTGTCTCGGTCATGTCTGCATGATTCCCGAACCCGTAGGGTCTACACACTTAAGGTTCGATGACGCTAGGGTTATAAGGAAGGTTTGTATGTGATTAACGAATGTTATTCGGAGTCCCGGATGAGATCCCGGACATCACGAGGAGTTCCGGAATGGTCCGGAGGTAAAATTTATATATGGGAAGTAACCATACGGTCATCGGAAATGTTCGGGGGTATACCGGTATTGTACCGGGACCACCGGAGGGGTTCCGGGGGTCCACCGGGAGGGTCCACCTTCCCCGGAGGGCCTTATGGGCTGTAGGTGGAAGGGAACCAGCCTTAGTGGGCTGGGCGCCAACCCCCCTAGGGCCCATGCGCCTAGGGTTTGGGGGGAACCCTAAGGGGGGGCGCCCCCCTTGCTTGGGGGGCAAGCTCCCTCCCCCTTGACTAAACCTCTTCCACGAGCGAAACATGATCAACACCAGAACTCTATGGGTGTACGATTCATCACAATGTAACTAGATTATTGACTCTAGTGCAAGTGGGAGACTGTTGGAAATATGCCCTAGAGGCAATAATAAAATGGTTATGATTATATTTCCTTGTTCATGATAATTGTCTATTGTTCATGCTTTAATTGTGTTATCCGGAAATCGTAATACATGTGTGAATACATAGACCATAACATGTCCCTAGTAAGCCTCTAGTTGACTAGCTCATTGATCAATAGATGGCTACGGTTTCCTGACCATGGACATTGGATGTCATTGATAACGGGATCACATCATTAGGAGAATGATGTGATGGACAAGACCCAATCCTAAGCATAGCACTAGATCATGTAATTCGTTTGCTAAAGCTTTTCTAATGTCAAGTATCATTTCCTTAGACCATGAGATCGTGCAACTCCCAGATACCGTAGGAATGCTTTGGGTGTACCAAACATCACAACATAACTGGGTGGCTATAAAGGTGCACTACAGGTATCTCCAAAAGTGTCTGTTGGGTTGGCTCGGATCGAGACTGGGATTTGTCACTCCGTATGACGGAGAGGTATCTCTGGGCCACTCGGTATTGCATCATCATAATGAGCTCAATGTGACTAAGTAGTTAGTCACAGGATCATGCATTATGGAACGAGCAAAGTGACTTGCCGGTAACGAGATTGAACGAGGTATTGGGATACCGACGATCGAATCTCGGGCAAGTAAAGTACCGATTGACAAAGGGAATTGTATACGGGATCGCTTGAATCCTCGACATCGTGGTTCATCCGATGAGATCATCGTGGAACATGTGGGAGCCAACATGGGTATCCAGATGCCGCTGTTGGTTATTGGCTAGAGAGGTGTCTCGGTCATGTCTGCATGATTCCCGAACCCGTAGGGTCTACACACTTAAGGTTCGATGACGCTAGGGTTATAAGGAAGGTTTGTATGTGATTACCGAATGTTATTCGGAGTCCCGGATGAGATCCCGGACGTCACGAGGAGTTCCGGAATGGTCCGGAGGTAAAGATTTATATATGGGAAGTAACCATACGGTCATCGGAAATGTTCGGGGGTATACCGGTATTGTACCGGGACCACCGGAGGGGTTCCGGGGGTCCACCTGCCCCGGAGGGCCTTATGGGCTGTAGGTGGAAGGGAACCAGCCCTTAGTGGGCTGGGCGCCAACCCCCCTAGGGCCCATGCGCCTAGGGTTTGGGGGGAACCCTAAGGGGGGGGGCGCCCCCTTGCTTGGGGGGCAAGCTCCCTCCCCCTTGACTAAACCTCTTCCACGAGCGAAACATGATCAACACCAGAACTCTATGGGTGTACGATTCATCACAATGTAACTAGATTATTGACTCTAGTGCAAATGGGAGACTGTTGGAAATATGCCCTAGAGGCAATAATAAAATGGTTATGATTATATTTCCTTGTTCATGATAATTGTCTATTGTTCATGCTTTAATTGTGTTATCCGGAAATCGTAATACATGTGTGAATACATAGACCATAACATGTCCCTAGTGAGCCTCTAGTTGACTTGCTCGTTGATCAATAGATGGTTACGGTTTCCTGACCATGGACATTGGATGTCATTGATAACGGGATCACATCATTAGGAGAATGATGTGATGGACAAGACCCAATCCTAAGCATAGCACTAGATCGTGTAGTTCGTTTGCTAAGGCTTTTCTAATGTCAAGTATCATTTCCTTAGACCATGAGATCGTGCAACTCCCAGATACCGTAGGAATGCTTTGGGTGTACCAAACATCACAACATAACTGGGTGGCTATAAAGGTGCACTACAGGTATCTCCAAAAGTGTCTGTTGGGTTGGCTCGGATCGAGACTGGGATTTGTCACTCCGTATGACGGAGAGGTATCTCTGGGCCCACTCGGTATTGCATCATCATAATGAGCTCAATGTGACTAAGTAGTTAGTCACGGGATCATGCATTATGGAACGAGCAAAGTGACTTGCCGGTAACGAGATTGAACGAGGTATTGGGATACCGACGATCGAATCTCGGGCAAGTAAAGTACCGATTGACAAAGGGAATTGTATACGGGATTGCTTGAATCCTCGACATCGTGGTTCATCCGATGAGATCATCATGGAACATGTGGGAGCCAACATGGGTATCCAGATGCCGCTGTTGGTTATTGGCTAGAGAGGTGTCTCGGTCATGTCTGCATGATTCCCGAACCCGTAGGGTCTACACACTTAAGGTTCGATGACGCTAGGGTTATAAGGAAGGTTTGTATGTGATTACCGAATGTTATTCGGAGTCCCGGATGAGATCTCGGACGTCACGAGGAGTTCCGGAATGGTCCGGAGGTAAAGATTTATATATGGGAAGTAACCATACGGTCATCGGAAATGTTCGGGGGTATACCGGTATTGTACCGGGACCACCGGAGGGGTTCCGGGGGTCCACCTGCCCCGTAGGGCCTTATGGGCTGTAGGTGGAAGGGAACCAGCCCTTAGTGGGCTGGGCGCCAACCCCCCTAGGGCCCATGCGCCTAGGGTTTGGGGGGAACCCTAAGGGGGGGCGCCCCCTTGCTTGGGGGGCAAGCTCCCTCCCCCCTTGGCCGCCGCCCCCCTCTAGATCTCCTCTAGAGGGGCCGGCCCCCTTCCCCCTTCTCCCTATAAATAGAGGGGTGAGGGGAGGGTTGCAGCACCACATCCAAGGCGCAGCCCCTCCCCTCCCAAACACCTCTCCCCCTCCGCGTGTGCTTGGCGAAGCCCTGCCGGAGAACTGTCACTCCACCACCACCACGCCGTCGTGCTCCTGTTGGAGCCTTCTTCCTCAACCTCTCCCTCCTCCTTGCTGGATCAAGGCATGGGAGACGTCACTGCTCCATACGTGTGTTGAACGCGGAGGTGCCGTCCGTTCGGCGCTTGGATCATCGGTGATTTGGATCACGACGAGTACGACTCCATCAACCCCGTTCTCTTGAACGCTTCCGCTCGCGATCTACAAGGGTATGTAGATGCACTCCTCCCCTCTCGTTGCTAGTAAACTCCATATATTGATCTTGGTGATGCGTAGAAAATTTTAATTTCTGCTACGATCCCCAACACATAGTTCCAGCTACCATCACTCCTCCCTGACCAGCGAGCCTATGAAGGAATTACACACTCCCGGTGGGGAGCATCTTGGAATTGGCGATGAAGAAGGGTTGGTGATGATGAAGATCAAAGATCCCCCTATCCCTAGCCCAAGACGGACTCCAGATCTGGCCTCCTGATGAAGAACAGGAGGTGCCGGCGGCTCCGTATCATGAAATGAGATAATTCTTCCTCCCTGATTTTTTCTAGAAAAATGGGATTTCATCGCGTTGGAATTAGGGTCTGCGGGGCCACCAGGTGGGCACAACCCACCTGCGCGCCCTGAGGGGGGCCTCCCATGGTTCTTGGCTCCAGTATTTTTCTTTTATTGTATAAAAATTCCCCAAAATTTTTTGTTCCAATCTGAGAACTTCTATTTCTGCACAAAAACAACACCATGGTAGTTATGCTGAAACCAGCATCAGTCCGGGTTGGTTTCATTCAAATCATGCAAATTAGAGTCCAAAACAAGAGGAAAAGTGTTGGGAAAAGTAGATACGATGGAGACGTATCAACTCCCCCAAGCTTAAACATTTGCTTGTCCTCAAGCAATTCAGTTGATAAACTGAAAGTGGAAAATAAAAACTTTTACGAACTTTTTTACTCTTGTTTACATAAATAAGCTTAAGTACCACCCAGGTTTTCAGCAAAGATTATAACTAATCATGTCAACAATAACTCTTAAAAATTATATTAACTCACATCAATGACATAATCGACTAGCGAGCAATAATAAAATATCTCAACTGACAACACTTTGTCAAAACAATCATGATATAATATGACAAAAGTGGTATCTCGCTAGCCCTTTCCGAGACCGCAAAACATAAATGCAGAACACCTCCAAAGTTAAAGCAGTGACTAAACATTGTAATTCATGGTAGAAAAGATCCAGTCATGATGCATCCAACATTAACTATACGCAATGCATGACGATGCAATAGTGCTCTCAGAATCTAGCACTTATATGAGAAGGTGCTGACTCAACGTAAAATTAAATAGATAGTCCCTTCGCAGAGGGAAGCGGGGATTTGCAACGGTGCCAGAGCTTAGTTTTTTAAAACAGAGGTAAATGAAATTTTGAGAAATACGCCCTTCCTGTTTACTTCCCGACCATCAGTTATCGATATCTTCCATGCTAAACTCATTAGTAGCGGTTCCCAAGCGATAAAGATAAAGGTTTACCCCCTCCACCAACAATTACACTCCACGGCTAGTCGAATGCTCGGGTACCGTCCATACCAAGATCAGTCATGGGGGAGTTTTGTTTAATTATTTGCAATTTGATTTTGGGACTGGGAATCCCTATTACCGCCCCTCTCGTGCAAGGACGAGTGAATAAACACTCATCATGAGAATAACCCGCTTAGCATGGAAGATACCGACTACCTCTTTTCGCTCTATGAACAATCCAGGCACACAAAAAAAGGATATTTATTTGAAGTATTTAGAGGTGGCACATGCAAATTTACTTAGAATGGCAAGGTAATGCCGCATATAGGTAGGTATAGTGGACTCATCTAGAATAACTTGGGTTTTAGGATTTTGATGCACAGGAAGTAATTCCGCTTAGTACAGGCTAAGGCTAGCAAATAGGTTGGGAAGCGGACAGCTAGAGAGCAAAAACGGTCAAGAACATGCATTATGCATAATGAACATTGGATACTAGCATGAGTAGGATATGAACACCATGAACATAAATATCATAGAGGCTATGTTGTTTTGTTTCAACTACATGCATGAACATGTGCCAAGTCAAGCCACTCAAAACAATCGGAGGAGGATACCATATCATCATACTACATCACAATCATTTTAACGCAATGTTGACATCCAAGATAAATCATTATCCACTCCTAGCTACTTAAGCATGGCATGAGAAACTATAATCTCTAATTTTCATTGCAAACATGTTTGATCATAATATGCTGAATCATGGATACTAGGTGAAACATATTTACAAAAATAGAACAAGTCGAGTTCGTACACGTTTCTCTCTACCACGGCCAGTTCACCAAATATCGTCATTATTGCCTTCCACTTGCATGACCGAACGATTAGAAAATAATAATAGTGCAAGAGTGTCGTGGACTAAGCTGGAATCTGCAAACATTTTATTCAAGGAGAAGACAAGGTAATTTGGGCTCTTTGTCAGATAAACAATAATGCAAATGAGAGCCACACCACATTTTCATCGTGGTCTTCTCCTTTGTATGACTCAACAAATAGAAAAGGAATTCAGAGAAACACACTGAAATATTTTTGGAGTTTTTAGTTTTTTTCCTGAAGAAAGCAAATTAAAGCAGGAAAAACAAAATTGAGAAAAACTATTTACACGGGAAAGCTCCCAACAAGCAAGAAGAAGAATCGAGAAATCTTTTTGGGATTTCTTTTTAATACTACAACTAATTAAACTAGAAAGAAAAACCAAAAAGAAGCAGGAAATGTTTCTTGATTTTCTCAAAGTTTTTCAAACACAGAAGAAGGAAGCGAGAAAATAAATCTAGCATGGATAATACAATGAAAACGTGCGGACACCCACAACTGGAATGAAATGTGTGAACATGAATGTAATGTCCGTGGAAATATGTACTCCCCCAAGCTTAGGCTTTTAGCCTAACTTGGTACTCACCATCAGTAGCCTGCGTAATAATTGGAGTGATAGCTCACAGAGGCTCTAGGTGCAGCCTCCTCAGCCCGCCGAGCAGCTACAACCTCTGCATTGTGCGCGCGGGCCTCGCTCTCAAGAACATAATATCTTCCCTTGCCGTGATAATCAAAGAGAGCAGGATCATGCAAAAAGGTGTGCACCACAGAATGTTTATTAAACAACAGGTTATAAATATAATGAGTGGCCTCGCCCTTGAGGAACTTATGGCGCTTCATGGCCTCAATATCTAAGTACTAGGTGGGAAGGATAGGGTCAATAGGCCAAGGCGATACGCCTAGTCCCCTTGCTAGACGTGAGGCATAAATCCACCATAAAAATCTCCACTACTAGTGTTGTGTTGCAGTCTGCATAGAACAATCGCTCCAAGGTTATAACAATTATTACCGGTGAGAGTAGTGTGTAAAAGAGTCAAGTCAGGAGCACAAAGAATGCTTCAATCCTACTTGCCTACAATGCATTTGCAATTAAAGAGTGCAAAGTATTGAATCGATGGGAAATGAATGCTCTTTATTCGAACTTGTGTCACTCCTCTAGTCTCACCATAGCAGAGGCTAGTCAAGAATGTTTCGTACTCGGATCTTGGTGGTTGGTCCAGCGAACCCCAAAATGGATTTTTTGCAATGGTAAGCAAATCTCTCTAGAGGTATGGTAAATGGATTGTCATACAGTTTAAACGACACTCTAGACTCACGAGGATGAAATTTAAATTCTTTAGTAAATGTTTCTATGAGGCTGAGATGTTGGTTGCACTTGCCTTCCATGTAGGGACTAAGCTCGGTGTTGTGCACATATTGCTCAAATTCTTCTTTAATACCCACTCTCACCATAAAATTGTTGCATGGCCATAGGCAGGATTTGGTAGTTGCTTCCCGTATCGAACTTACGCTTGGTTCAACATAAGACCGACACACTGAGCCACTACTAGATGATGCCTCCGAAGACCTCCTCCTCGAAGAACTCCTAAAGAAGCTCATCTTATTCCTATGAACAAAATTCTGAAATTTTTTAGTACACAAAAAAATTCTCAACAAAACTTCACAAGATTGAAAGCAACTACTCATAAGCATGCAGAAATTCTATATTGAGCATTCAAACTACTTAGAACTCTAAGAATTCAACATGCAAGCTCATCTACAGCAGCACAAAGAGTAGCTAATTATTCAATAATAAACCACTAAAGCAAAAACTAATTGGACCAATGGAGGAGTCACATACCAAGTAGCAATCCCCCAACACAGTTTTGGAAACGGAGCTTCGAGCAAAGAGATCGAAATCTGCGGGTTTGAGAGCAAGAACACGAGGGAGAGAGCAATGGTGAATTTTTTCTAGAGGTAGGTGATGACATGGGCTAAAGAGATAAGGGAGGTGGCCCATGTGGGGCCCACAATCCACCAGGGCGCGCCTGGGGTGCTGGCCCGCCCAGGTGGGTTGTGCCCACCAGGTGCACCCCCTCTGATGTTATTTGCATCAAAAAATCTTACATATTCAGAAAGAAATTGTATTAAATTTTCAGGACATTCTTTGAAAAAAAATTGGGTCATTTTTTATTGCACGGTAAATCCAGAAAACGGGATAAACATGGCATTTTATTTTATTTAACTAAGAAAAGCAGAAAATAAAAGGCAAGGAGAGAAGGTTATGCCTACTAGATTCATCAACTTCATACCTCTCAAAAGTGATCCATTAATAAGGTTGATCAAGTCTTATTAACAACCACCTTCAATTAGCATGAAATCGAAGAACTTTCGTAAAACACTAAGTTACCTCAATGGGGATATGCATATCCCCAACAATAAGTATATCATATTCCTTTTTGGCAGTAGGAAGAGGTAGTTGAAAGCTTCCAATAGTGAGTGTCGGAGATTTTTCAATAACATTTATACCATTCACTTGGAATTGTTTCTTCGGAAAGTGCACCATATGCGCATTACCATTGATATGAAAAGTGACCCTGCTTTTATTGCAATCAATAATAGCCCCTACAGTATTCAAAAAGGGTCTACCAAGGATAATCGACATGTTGTCGTCCTCGAGCATCTCAAGTATAACAAAGTCAGTTAAGATGGTAACATTTGCAACAACAACGGGCACATCCTCACAAATACCGATAGGTATGGCGGTTGATTTATCAGCCATTTGCAAAGATATTTCAGTAGGTGTGAGTTTCTTTAAATCAAGTCTTTTGTATAAAGAGAAAGGCATAACACTAACGCCAGCTCCTAATTCACATAAAGCAGATTTCGCATAGTTTCTTTTGATAGAGCAAGGTATAGTTGGTATTCCCGGGTCTCCAAGTTTTTTAGGTACTCCATCCTTGAAATAATAATTAGCAATCATGGTGGATATTTCAGCTTCAGGTATTTTTCCTTTTATTAGTGATGATGTCTTTCATGTATTTTGCATAAGGGGCCATCTTCTAAATATCAGTCAAGCGAGTTCGCAAAAAGACTGGCCTAATCATTTCAGCAAAGCGTTCAAATTCTTCATCATCTTTCTTCTTAGTTGATTTAGGTGGAAAGGGCATGGGTTTTTTAACCCATGGTTATCTTTCTCTTCCATGTTTTCGAGCAACAAAGTCTCTTTTATCATATCTTTAATTTTTGGGGTGTGGGTTATCAAGATCAACAACTAGTTCTATTTCAACATCATTTTATGGTGGTTTATCATTGTTTGGTTGAGTGTCCTGATGAACATCATCATTATCTTTTTCATTATCACTAGCTGAATGTTCATTACCAGATTGTGTTTCAGCATTAGAAATAGAAACATCATTATTAGCTTCGGGAGGCTTTTCTACTTCAGGTTCACTAGAGGTATGCAAAGTCCTATCATTTTTCTTTTTCCTCTTCTTTTTAGAAGGACTAGGTGCATCAGTGTTAATTCTTTGAGAGTCTTGTTAAATTCTTTTAGGGTGACCCTCAGGATAGAGTGGTTCCTGAGTCATTCTACCTCCTCTAGTCATTACCCTAACAACATGATCATTGATATTATTGTTCATTTCATCAAGCAATTCTCTTTGAGATTTAGCAACTTGTTCTAGTTGAGTTTGAACCATAGAGGCATGTTTTCCTACACCTCTAACATCATTTGAGATTCTAAATAACAAGTCACTCAAGTGAGCAATCATATCAAAATTATATTTCCGTTGTTTCATAACATTTGCATTGAAGTGATCTTGTTTTCTAATATAGTTATCAAACTCATAAAGGCACTGACTAGGATGCATATTATAAGGATTGTCCTTTTCATCAAATTTCATTAAAGAATTTACCTCTACCACCTTTGGTGGTGGTGTATCAAGCCCATGTATTTCTTCAATAGGAGGTAAACTTTTGACATCCTCGGGTTTAATACCTTTTTCCTTCATACATTTCTTTGCCTCTTGCATATCTTCAGGACTGAGATATAAGATACCCCTCTTCTTATGAGTGGGTTTAGGCGGTGGTTCAGGAAGAGTCTAATCATCATAATTTTTCAATATGTTATTCAATAATTCTTCAGCTTGTTCAACAGTTCGTTCCCTAAAAATACAACCAGCACAACTATCTAGGAAGTCCCTAGAAGCATCGGTTATTCCATTATAGAAGATATCAAGTACTTTATTTTTCTTAAGAGGATTCAGGCAAAACATTCAGCAATTGGAGAAGCCTCCCCCAAGTTTGTGCGAGACTCTCTTCTTCAATTTGCACAAAGTTAAAATATTTCATGTAAGGCAACTTGTTTCTTATGAGCAGGAAAATATTTTTCAGAGAAGTAGTAAATCATATCCTGGGGACTATGCACACAACTAGGAGCAAGAGTATTATACCAAGTCTTAGCATCACCCTTTAATGAGAATGGAAATAACTTGAGAATATAATACTAGCGAATTTTCTCATCATGAGCAAATAGGGTGGCTATATCATTCAACTTAGTAAAATGTGCTACAATAGTTTCAGTTTCATAACCATGGAAAGGATCAGATTCAACCAAAGTAATTAACTCTGGGTCGATAGAGAATTCATAATCCTTATCATCAACAAAGATAGGTGAAGTAGCAAACTTAGGATCACATTTAATTCTAGCATTCAAAGATTTTTCTTTCAGTTTGCATAATAAATTCTTAAGATCATCCTATCATTGCAAGCAAGAAAGTCTCTAGTTGTCTCCTCATCCATAACATAACCTTCCAGTATAACAATGATAACCTAGCAAGTGTAACAGTAGAAGTAGTAACTTAGCAAGAACAATATAAGAGAAATTCGTAGGCATTGGATCGGTGGATTCGGTTAATGATATTCATCATATAACAATGATAACCTAAGGCGATACAAAACTAGCTCCAGCTCATTAATATAATGTAGGCATGTATTCCGTAAGTAGTCATACGTGCTTATGGAAAGAACTTGCATGACATCTTTTTTCCTACCCTCTCGTGGCAGCGGGGTCCATATGGAAACTAAGGGATATTAAGGCCTCCTTTTAATTGAGAACCGGAACAAAACATTAACACATAGTGAATACAAGAACTCCTCAAACTACAGTCATCACCGGAAAGTATCTGACTACTGTCACTCCAGGGTTTACGGATCATAACACGTAATAGGTGAATATAACTCGCAAGATCGGATCTAGAACATAGATATAAAGGTGATAACATAAACGGTTCAGATCTGAAATCATGGGACCCGGGCCCAAAGTGACAAGCATTAAGCATGGCAAAGTCATATCAATATCTATCTCAGAACATAGTGGATACTAGGGATCAAGCCCTAACAAAACTAACTCGATTACATGATGAATCTCATCCAACTCGTCACCGACCAGCGAGCCTATCACTATTGCAGGATGCTGCTAATGCGACACTACGATAAAAGACCCTTTCACAAAACTGTGTGTGATGCATCAATCACAAACAGGGATGTAAAAAACCCGTCAAAAAAGGTGCAAAACGTTGGCAATGGAGGATGCATCAAACACGGTTCAGATTTTAGTTGCGTGTGCGATCCAGGGCATACGGTTCAGTCCAATGAACTGTTTGCGATGAGGCGGAACAAAAGAAACGGGCACCCTGATGAAGGCGTGTGCGATATAAAGCATACGGTTCACTCGGATGAACTGTTTGTGATTAGGCAACACAAAAGAAACGGGCAGCCAGATGAAGGTGTGTGCGATATACAACATACGGTTCACTCGGATGAACTGTTTGTGATTAGGAAACACAAAAGAAACGGTCAGCCAGATCAAGGTGTGTGTGATTGAGGGCATATGCTTCAGAAGGATTAACTGTTTGCGATTAGGCAACAGAACAGAAATGGGTAAGCCAGATCAAAGTGTCTGCGATTGATGGCATACACTTCACATGGATGAACTGTTTGCGATTAGCCACAACAAACTGAAACAGTTAGATAGATCAACGTGTGTGCGCTAGACGGGCACACCCATTCTAATTAAAAGAAGCGTGCGCGATGGTAATAACGAGCGCGCATGGTTGTTGGAAAAAGACGTGTGCTGACATTGCCTATTGCGGTGCACCCTATGGTGCAAACGCCACGTACGCGGGCGAGAAGGCGTACGTGCCCACGTTACGCCTTCCAGGAATAGTGTCGCACTTATAACCGTCAGTAAAGTTTGAGCATGCGTCCCGTCACAATTATTTTTAGAAGAATAGCGAGGCCGTGTCCCGTCACATTCCAAATTGCAAACTTGTTCACACTGATCAAAACCTAAACGGTTTCCCACTTAGGAGCGTATTACTACGCGGTTATAAATACTACTACTCCAAGATGACTGCACATTCCTCCTCAACTTCTCATCCACAAAAAGTCAAAAACAAACAAGTCATTCATCATCATTCCCTTGCATCCGCCATGGCCAGTGTGAGTTCTGGCTAGAGAGATTGCCACTAGGGAGAGGTGAGCCTGGAAGCGGGAGCACGAGAGATGTCCCGCCTCGCCGCGAAAGCAGTCAACATGTCCCGCCGCACGGCCGTAGCAGCAGAGAGGTCCCACCGTGCCGCCGAAGCAGCACGGAGGACCCGCCGCACCGTCGATGCAGCAGACTGGTCCGGCCGCACCGTGGAAGCAGAAGACATGTCCCGCCGCGCCGCGAATGCAGCAGAGATGTCCTCCCGCGCCGAGGCGGCCTGGGAAAATGCCTCGCGGGCAGGCAAGGACTCTTACAGGTGCATGCGTGCCCTCATCCTTAGGCAGATGGATCAGATCTCCAGGTGGGAGAGGTTGCAGGATGACCTGAAAGCCTCATTTGAACAGTCTACCAACATCATCCGGCAACTAAATGAGAGCAATGCGAAGCTCCGGGCCGAGCGCGACCTGCTGAGGGCGAAGATCGTCGGAAGTGCAGAGCAGCAGGAGCAGACCACTACCTTGTTGAAGAGGACCGGCGTCATCATCGAGAAACTTATGGACGAGAATGCCATGATGCGCATCGAGCGCAGAAGGCCGGTGGAGGAATCCGTGGATGCTCTCAAGCAGCATCTTGAGGACAAGAACGAGCTCGTTGCCGCTCGCCGTGGAGACTAGTTCCCGCGGCCTGAAGCAACACATCAAGAAAGTAAAGATCAGCGAGCCAGATCGTTGTCTTCCTTCTTCTTTTGCCCTTGTGTATTTCGGGCGTTGCCGCATGTGGCTTTTTTTAATTATGTTTCTAAATATGTAAGACAATTATTATCCACTGTAATCGTCCTTAAATTCATCATGCTTGCTATAAGTCACAGTCGATGCTATATAGGTCCGTCGGATCTTACATCAAATTTTCTTTTCAGATTTTCATTTTTCTCTCTTAAATCTCAGTCCAGTGAGACATAAAGCCACGCCGTAGAACAGGTGCTCGGGCGCCATCAATGGAGATGTTGGGAGGGAGGTGCACGGCGGGTAGCGGTCAAAGGGCTCTCCTCCCGATGAGCACGCGCAGGGGTCTGCGCACGCCTCCCGTAATCAAATAGCTACCCCCGCACGGCACCTCCTAACCAATAAAAAAAGGGGACGTGTGGCCGCACATAATTGGTAAGTCGTACGCCCACGGTTTCAATAATACTTGTGTTTCCGATTTGTAATGTGACAACACTTGTTCCAAAATGACTTTGTTGATTGTTAATGTGTGGGCCTTCGCAAATCGGACACAAAAATTACCACAGCATGTTGGTGATGTCATGAGACCATGCCAAGTTTCATGATTTTCAGGCGTGTTTTGGAATTACATGAATTAAAAAGACCAAGTTTCTCAATCTTTCCGGTCGAGCCACGACGCCAAATGTTTGAATTTCACTCCCATCTCTTGCATGGGACCTAGAAATTCACCCAAGTACACACATGTGATTTTTCAAACAACTTTGGTGCACTGGAGCATGTGCTTGTAGTTCAAATTTGAATTATGCACATTAAATGCCCACAAACCAAATTAATGTATAAAAAAGGCGAAACGAGCCCGGAATAATTCCAAAATTTAGCACGGTAATTCTATTTGGTCTAATCTAGCTGTGTAAAAAAATTAAGGCGGGAGAAGGCAGTGTACGTATGTCGCTTCGCACACGGAGGTGACACGTTCCCTCTCGGAACCACGAGTCTTCTTGAGGGAAGCTCCGGTTTGCAAGAAGCTTACACCAAATCTTGTCCCAATTCAGCCAAAAAAATTACCGCAGCATGTTGGTGCCATGTCATGAGACCATGCCAAGATTCATGATTTTCAGGCGTGTTTTGGAATTACAGGAATTAAAAAACCAAGTTTCTCAATCTTTCCTGCCGTGCCACGACGCCCAGATGTTTGAATTACACGCCCATCTCTTGCATGGGACCTAGAAATTCACCCAAGGACACACATGTGATTTTTTAAACAAATTTGGTGCACTGGAGCATGTGCTTGTAGTCCAAATTTGAATTATGCACATTAAATGCCCAGAAACTCAATTAATGTATAAAAAAGGCGAAACGAGCCTGGAATAATTCCAAAATTTAGCACGGAACTTCTATTTGGTCTAATATGGTTGTGTAAAAAATTAAGGTGGGAGAAGGCAGTGTACGTATGTCGTTTCGCACACTGAGGTGACACGTTCCCTCTCGGAACCACGAGCCTTCTTGAGGGAAGCTCCGGTTTGCAAGAAGCTAACACCAAAGCTTGTCCCAATTCGGCCAAAATAATTACCGCAGCATGTTGGTGCCATGTCATGAGACCATGCCAAGTTTCATGATTTGCAGGCGTGTTTTGGAATTACAAGAACTAAAAAACCAAGCTTCTTAATCTTTCCGGCCGAGCCACGATGCCCAGATGTTTGAATTTGACTCCCATCTCTTGCATAGGACCTAGAAATTCACCCAAGGAAACACATGTGATTTTTCAAACAACTTTGGTGCACTGGAGCATGTGCTTGTAGTTCAAATTTGAATTATGCACATTAAATGCCCAGAAACTCAATAAATGTATAAAAAAGGCGAACGAGCCCGGAATAATTCCAAAATTTAGCATGGTACTTCTATTTGGTCTAATCTAGCTGTGTAAAAAAATTAAGGGGGGAGAAGGCAGTGTACGTATGTCGTTTCGCACACGGAGGTGACACGTTCCTCTCGGAACAACATAGCCTTCTTGAGGGAAGCTCCAGTTTGCAAGAAGCTTACACCAAAGCTTGTCCCAATTCGGCCAAAAAAATTACCGCAGCATGTTGGTGCCATGTCATGAGACCATGCCATGTTTCATAATTTTCAGGCATGTTTTGGAATTACATGAATTAAAAAACCAAGCTTCTCAATCTTTCCGGCCAAGCCACGACGCCCAGATGTTTGAATTTCACTCCCATCTCTTGCATGGAACCTAGAAATTCACCCAAGGACACACATGTGAATTTTCAAACAACTTTGGAGCACTGGAGCACGTGCTTGTAGTTCAAATTTGAATTATGCACATTAAATGCAAAGAACTCCATTTTTGTATAAAAATTGCGAAACGAGCCCGGAATAATTCCAAAATTTAGCACGGTACTTCTATTTGGTCTAATGTTGCTGTGTAAAAAAATTAAGGCAGGAGAAGGCAGTGTATGTATGTCGTTTCGCACACGGAGGTGACACGTTCCCTCTCGGAACCACGAGCCTTCTTGAGGGAAGCTCTAGTTTGCAAGAAGCTTACACCAAAGCTTGTCCCAATTCGGCCAAAAAAATTACCGCAACATGTTGGCGCCATGTCATGAGGCCATGCCAACTTTCATGATTTTCAGGCGTGTTTTGGAATTACAGGAATTAAAAAACCAAGCTTCTCAATCTTTCCGACCGAGCTACGACGCCCAGATATTTGAATTTCACTCCCATCTCTTGCATGGGACCTAGAGATTCACCCAAGGACACACATGTGATTTTTCAAACAACTTTAGTGCACTGGAGCACGTGCTTGTAGTTGAAATTTGAATTATGCACATTAAATGCGCAGAAACTCAATTAATGTATAAAAAAGGTCAAACGAACACCGAATAATTCCAAAATTTAGGACGATACTTCTATTTGGTCTAATCTGCCTGTGTAAAAAATTAAGGTGGGAGATGGTAGTGTACGTAAGTCGTCTCGCACACGGAGGTGACACATTCCCTCTCGGAACCAGGAGCCATCTTGAGGGAAGCTCCGGTTTGCAAGAAGTCTACACCAAAGCTTGTCCCAATTCGGCCAAAAAATACCGCAGCATGTTGGTGCCATGTCATGAGACCATGCCAAGTTTCATGATTTTCAACCGTGTTTTGGAATTATAGGAATGAAAAAAACCAAGTTTCTAAACCTTTCCAGCCGAGCCACGACGCCCAGATGTTTGAATTTCACTCCCATCTCTTGCACGGGACCTAGAAATTTACCCAAGGACACACATGTGATTTTTCAAACAACTTTGGTGCACTGGATCATGTGCCTGTAGTTTAAATTTGAATTATGCACCTTAAATGCCCACAAACCCAATTAATGTATAAAAAAGGCGAAACGAGCCCGGAATAATTCCAAAATTTAGCACGGTAGTTCTATTTGGTCTAATCTGGTTGTGTAAAAAAAATAAAGCGGGGGAAGGCAGTGTACGTATGTCGTTTCGCACACGGAGGTGACAAGTTCCCTCTCGGAACCACGAGCCTTCTTGAGGGAAGCTCCGGTTTGCAAGAAGCTTACACCAAATCTTGTGCCAATTCAGCCAAGAAAAATACCGCAACATGTTGGTGCCATGTCATGAGACCATGCCAAGTTTCATGATTTTCAGCCGTGTTTTGGAATTACAGGAATTAAAAAACCAAGTTTCTCAATTTTTCCGGCCGCGCCACGACGCCCAGATGTTTGAATTACACGCACATCTCTTGCATGGGACCTAGAAATTCACCCAAGGACACACATGTGATTTTTCAAACAACTTTGGTGCACTGGAGCATGTGCTTGTAGTTCAAATTTGAATTATGCACATTAAATGCCCACAAACTCAATTAATGTATAAAAAGGTGAAACGAAGCCCGGAATAATTCCAAAATTTAGCACAGTACTTCTATTTGGTCTAATCTGGCTGTGTAAAAAATAAGGCGGGAGAAGGCAGTGTACGTATGTCGTTTCGCACACGGAGGTGACACGTTCCCTCTCGGAACCACGAGCCTTCTTGAGGGAAGCTCCGGTTTGCAAGAAGCTTACACCAAAGCTTGTCCCAATTCGGCCAAAAAAATTACCGCAGCATGTTGGTGCCATGTCATGAGACCATGCCAAGTTTCATGATTTTCAGGCGTGTTTTGGAATTACAGGAATTAAAAAACCAAGTTTCTCAATCTTTCCGGCCGAGCCACGACGCCCAGATGTTTGAATTTCACTCCCATCTCTTGCATGGGACCTAGAAATTCACCCAAGGACACACATGTGATTTTTCAAACAACTTTGGTGCACTGGAGCATGTGCTTGTAGTTCAAATTTGAATTATGCACATTAAATGCCCAGAAACTCAATTAATGCATAAAAAGGCGAAACGAGCCCGGAATAATTCCAAAATTTAGCACGGTACTTCTATTTGGTCTAATCTGGCTGTGTAAAAAAATTAAGGCGGGAGAAGGCAGTGTACGTATGTCGTTTCGCACACGGAGGTGACACGTTCCCTCTTGGAACCACGAGCCTTCTTGAGGGAAGCTCTGGTTTGCAAGAAGCTTACACCAAAGCTTGTCCCAATTCGGCCAAAAAATTACCGCAGCATGTTGGTGCCATGTCATGACACCATGCCAAGTTTCATGATTTTCAGGCGTGTTTTGGAATTACAGGAATTAAAAAACCAGGCTTCTCAATCTTTCCGGCCGAGCCACGACGCCCACATGTTTGAATTTCACTCCCATCTCTTGCATGGGACCTAGAAATTCACCCAAGGACACACATGTGATTTTTCAAACAACTTTGGTGCACTGGAGCACGTGCTTGTAGTTCAAATTTAAATTATGCACATTAAATGTGAAGAAACTCAATTAATGTATAAAAACGGCGAAACGAGCCCAGAATAATTCCAAAATTTAGCACGGTACTTCTATTTCGTTTAATCTGGTTGTGTAAAAAAATTAAGGCGGGAGAAGGCAGTGTACGTATGTCGTTTCGCACACGGAGGTAACACGTTCCCTCTCGGAACCACAAGCCTTCTTGAGAGAAGCTCCAATTTGCAAGAAGCTTACACCAAAGGTTGTACCAAATCGGCCAAAAAAATTACCGCAACATGTTGGTACCATGTCATGAGACCATTCCAAGTTTCATGATTTTCAGGCGTGTTTTGGAATTACAAGAATTAAAAAACCAAGCTTCTCAATCTTTCCGGCTGAGCCAGGACGCCCAGATGTTTGAATTGCACTCCCATCTCTTGCATGGGAACTAGAAATTCACCCAAGGACACACCTGTGATTTTTCAAACAACTTTAGTGCACTGGAGCACGTGCTTGTAGTTCAAATTTGAATTATGCACGTTAATTGCGCAGAAACTCAATTAATGTATAAAAAAGGCCAAATGAACATGGAATAATTCCAAAATTTAGGATGATACTTCTATTTGTTCTAATTTGCCTGTGTAAAAAAATTAAGGCGGGAGAAGGTAGTGTACGTATGTCGTTTCGCACACGGAGGTGACACGTTCCCTCTCGGAACCAGGAGCCTTCTTGAGGAAGCTCCGGTTTGCAAAAAGCCTACACCAAACCTTGTCCCAATTCGGCCAAAAAAATTACCGCAGCATGTTGGTGCCATGTCATGAGACCATGCCAAGTTTCATGATTTTCAGTCGTGTTTTGGAATTACAGGAATTAAATAACCAAGTTTCTCAATCTTTCCGGCCGAGCCACGACGCCCAGATGTTTGAATTTCACTCCCATCTCTTGCATGGGACCTAGAAATTCACCCAAGGACACACATGTGATTTTTCAAACAACTTTGGTGCACTGGAGCACGTGCTTGTAGTTCAAATTTGAATTATGCACATTAAATGCGCAGAAACTCAATTAATGTATAAAAAGGCCAAACGAACACGGAATAATTCCAAAATTTAGCACGATACTTCTATTTGGTCTAATCTGGCTGTGTAAAAAAATTAAGGCGGGAGAAGGCAGTGTACGTATGTCGTTTCGCACACGGAGGTGACACGTTCCCTCTCGGAACCAGGAGCCTTCTTGAGGGAAGCTCCGGTTTGCAAGAAGCCTACACCAAAGCTTGTCCCAATTCGGCCAAAAAAATTACCGCAGCATGTTGGTGCCATGTCATGAGACCATGCCAAGTTTCATGATTTTCAGCCGTGTTTTGGAATTACAGGAATTAAAAAACCAAGTTTGTCAATCTTTCCGGCCGAGCCACGACGCCCAGATGTTTGAATTTCACTCCCATCTCTTGCATGGGACCTAGAAATTCACCCAAGGACACACATGTGATTTTTCAAACAACTTTGGTGCACTGGAGCATGTGCTTGTAGTTCAAATTTGAATTATGCACATTAAATGCACAGAAACTCAATTAATGTATAAAAAGGCGAAACGAGCCTGGAATAATTCGAAAAATTAGCACGATACTTCTATTTGGTCTAATCTGGCTGTGTAAAAAAATTAAGGCGGGAGAAGGCAGTGTACGTATATCGTTTCGCACACGGAGGTGACACGTTTCCTCTCGGAACCACGAACCTTCTTGAGGGAAGCTCCGGTTTGCAAGAAGCTTACACCAAAGCTTGTCCCAATTCGGCCAAAATAATTACCGCAGCATGTTGGTGCCATGTCATGAGACCATGCCAAGTTTCATGATTTTAAGGCGTGTTTTGGAATTACAGGAATTAAAAAACCAAGCTTCTCAATCTTTCCGGCCGAGCCACGACGCCCAGATGTTTGAATTTCACTCCCATCTCTTGCATGGGACCTAGAAATTCACCCAAGGACACACATGTGATTTTTCAAACAACTTTGGTGCACTGGAGCACGTGCTTGTAGTTAAAATTTGAATTATGCACATTAAATGCCCAGAAACTCAATTAATGTATAAAAAAAGCCAAGCGAACACGGAATAATTCGAAAATTTAGCACGTACTTCTATTTGGTCTAATTTGCCTGTGTAGAGAATCTAAGGCGGGAGAAGGCAGTGTACGTATGTTGTTTTGCACACGGAGGTGACACGTTCCCTCTCGGAACCAGGAGCCTTCTTGAGGGAAGCTCCGGTTTGCAAGAAGCTTACACCAAAGCTTGTCCCAATTCGGCCAAAAAATTACTGCAGCATGTTGGTGCCATGTCATGACACCATGCCAAGTTTCATGATTTTCAGCCGTGTTTTGGATTTACAGGAATTAAAAAACCAAGTTTCTCAATCATTCCGGCCGAGCCACGACACCCAGATGTTTGAATTTTATTCCCATTTCTTGCATGGGACCTATAAATTCACCCAAAGACACACATGTGATTTTTCAGCAAACTTTGGTGCATTGGAGCATGTGCTTGTAGTTCAAATTTGAATTATGCACATTAAATGCCCAGAAACTCAATTAATGCATAAAAATGCCAAACGAACCCGGAATAATTCCAAATTTAAACACGACACTCATGTACTAGTTGCATATTCACTGTACGTAAATATTCTAGCAATTCAAACACCATCCTTTCCCTCCGTAACACCATTTTGTCTTTCAAAACATAATGAAAAATCAGGTATACCACAAACAGTTTACTAGAAAGAATCGTGTGGGATGCGATATAAAATATCTTGGCGCACCGTCTTGTCTGGCTTACGCAGGAAGCTTCGTCGTCTACAGTCCACCGCCCCCGCTTGAACCACACTTGCGCGCCAGTTTCTCGCGGCACCGAGCGAATTTTTTTTGCCACCACGGAAATATCTATCTCCCCGCAACTCCATCCTACCAAAAGCCACATTTCCACTATTCCTCCTTGCTTTCCAAGTTCAAACCTTCACTGGTGCTTACTGGCAGCTCAGCCTCCTCGCCGGCGACCCTTCTTCTTGCAGCGCCGCCTCCTCGCCGGCTACCCTTCTTCTTGCAGCGCCGCCTCCTCGCCGGCGACCCTTCTTCTTGCAGCGCCGCCTCCTCGCCGGCGACCCTTCTTCTTGCTGCGCGGCCTCCTCGCCGCCGACCCTTCTTCTCGCTGCGCGGCCTCGTCGATATGGTCAGGTAATCCACACCCCACCCACACCATCCTCCTCCTTTCCCGTCCCACATGCCCCGACTGACAGAGCGACACCTTCCACCGAAATCACTGCCCCCTCCTCTAATTAAGCGCCGCCCACAGCCATTTTACACGCAGTATAACGTGGAGCTGAGTAGCATGCGGCCGCACGCGCGAACGAGGTCGCTATGGCTGACATGCGTGTCGACCGCCAGATCTTGGAGGAGCACCTCGTCTTCGAGGCCACCGTCGACACCGCCGCGTGGTTGTCTACTTTAAAATACAGTTCGTGATATTTCTCGAGGCCACCGCCAGTGCCTTCTAGTGATTTGTCCTCTTTAATGTTAATATGCAATCTGATGTTCAGTTAACAGTTTGGTCCTCTAAAATGTAATGTTCATTTAACACTTTGGTCCAACAATTGCTACATTTCGTAGTACTGTTCTCAAGCATTCTTTGTTTTGTTAACTGTCTTATCTTCTAGTACATGTTTCTATTCTGCAATGTCGTGCTCAGTTAACTATTTTGGTTCATTTGGTCTGCTGTCCATTTAACTGTTTGGTTCAGTTCTGCAATTTGATTTTCATTTGCTGTGGGTACAATTTTGTATTGTTATGCATGTGACACCAATCGAATTTGGCTGTACTCAATACATATTCTACTGATAGTATGGCAACTCTCAGTTAACCTGATCAAGATCTTCCTTATGTGTGTTGCAGGGAAACAATGGGAGACACTGCGGTTTACCATCGAGGTTTGTTCAAGCAGGGTCCTTTGGCTAATAGCACATTATTGTGCAGTTGCAGGAATCATTCTAATATTTAGGTTTCTTACAATTTGGTCTTGCACATGTAGGTCCTGCTGTCAGAGGCTTAGACCCACTGTTCGACCCATTTTGCATATGGGGAAATGAGATGTCCATGAATATCAGTCAAGTCAAGAAACTCAGAAAGATTGTTAGGATGAAGAAACTTGCGACGAATAACAGCAAGATCTTTGTTTGCACAATGAAGAAGACATCAGTCAACTATAGGATGGTACCAACTCTTTTACCTTGTTTTTACCCCTTGCGCCATTTCAAAATTTACAACAGCGATTTATGCATAGCTTTGTTTTCAGTACTTTTCAAAGCAGTTCACCGATGATTACCTCTCAAACCACCTGCATGGTCAAGAGGCGAGGAAGGTATTCATTCAACACCCACGGTACAATATTGAAGTCTTGCTGAAGAGGACGAAGGTTGGGCGGGCAATTATCCATAGCCACTGGCCTAAAGTTGCAAGGACATTCAACATCACTGAAGGCTCAATATTTGCCTTCCGCTTCTGCAGTTTCCCAGATGAGATTCATCTGTCTATTTACCGTGTATGATGCTACTTTCCAAAGGTTTTTGATGCTGCATGTGAAACTTGGTGCTGTTGTGTAATGGCGTAACTGAGTGCCAAAGCTATCTGATGTAATTCGATTATGAAATCCTGGTTGCTTTATACAGATATGAAATATCTGGCATGTTTTATAAGAAATATCAGTTTGATTAGTACATGGATTATCAATAATAAGCTAATTACCCTGCTTATTGGGGTTTTCTATTGCAAACGGTTACTCAGACAGCACCGTGGGCGATGAACTCAAACAACCCGCACGGTTTCTAGAAAGTAGGCGCGTTCGATCAACTAACAATCACACACGGCTTCCGGCAGCGAACTGTTTGCGTTAGGCCACCTTGCACAAACGTTTCCACAAAAAGAACTGTGTGGGATGTACATACCTACGGAAATGATTTTCTGGGATTCACCGTGTGGGATGTACATACCTAAGGAAATGATTTCTGGGATTCGCCGTGTGGGATGTACATACCTACGGAAATGATTTCTGGGATTCACCGTGTGGGATGTACATACCTACGGAAATGATTTCTGGGATTCACCGTGTGGGATGTACATACCTACGGAAATGATTGGGTTTCCATGCCTCGCCCGATCGCACACGGCCCTAGCCTGGCTCCCACGAGGGCCTATCCCCGACGATTTATGGGTCGTGTGTGAAGGACCCCCTATCGCCCACACTCACTTGGCAATGCTTCCAAATGCCGTCGCGGAAAGGGGTTTTAAACCGTTTGTTTAGGACGTCGCTGTACCAGTGTATGAAGGAATTACTCACACTCAGTGGGGACCATCATGGAATTGGCGATGAAGGAGGGTTGGTATTGATAAAGATCGAAGATCCCCCTCTTCGGAGCCCAAAACGGACTCCAGATCTAGCCTCCCGATGAAGAACAGGAGGTGACGGCGGCACCGTATCGCGAAATGAGATAATTCTTCCTCCTTGATTTTTTCTGGAAAAATAGGATTTTATAGCGTTGGAATCAGGGTTTGCGGGGCCACCAGGTAGGCACAACCCACCTCGGCGCACCTGAGGGGGGCGTGCCCTGGTGGGTTGTGCTCGCCCAGGGGGCCCCCTCTGGTGGTTCTTGGCTCCAGTATTTTTCTTTTATTGAAAAATTCTCCAAAATGTTTCGTTCCAATCCGAGAACTTTTATTTCTGCACAAAAACAACAGCATTGTAGTTCTGCTGAAAACAGCGTCAATCCGGGTTAGTTTCATTCAAATCATACAAATTAGAGTCCAAATCAAGAGGAAAAGCATTAGGAAAAGTAGATACGACAGAGATGTATCAGCCTCCAGTACACCAGCGGTCATCCGGGCAAAGATCAGAAGGTTGTCGTCGCCTAGTTGTGTGTGCGCCATCATGTTCTCATCTACAACTACTACATGGCCACAGAGCCTTGTGACCATTTCGCCAGGTTTGTTAACAGCACCGACTACAAGTTCTCTACGGCGGAAACCTCCAACGATGTAAAAACGCTCATGGTTACGGGCTTGGCCTGCAAGAACCTTATCAAAATTCGTGACCACTACAGGGTCTGGGGCAGCACGAAGAAGGCTTCCCTGGTCGAACTCGCCTCGGCCATCATCGACCCCTACTACGAAAAGATGAAGCAGGATGCCCAGAGAACAAGTCCCCTATCCTGGCACAGGGCCTGGATACGGCAACTGGATGAACCTCACCTCAGGTTTGTGGCCAAGAGCGTGTACACATGCTACGAGATGCACAGGCGGATCGTTGACATGAGGAAGTGCCTCGTTCCTAAAATCGACGAGGACGGATCGAGCCACAGGCAGAGCAGTAGCGGCAAGCAGCACAAGAAGTAGATGATGATCAGATGATCATTTATACTAGTTAATTTTGCATGTAATATATAGTTTACTTTAGTGTGTGTAAATGTCATGTGTGTAGTAGCCACCTATGTAATTATGCATGTAATAGTTACTTTGGTGTGTGCAAATGTCATGTGTGTAGTAGCCACCTATGTAATTGGATGTTTAATTTGGTTATGCAACCATGTCCTTATAAGTGTGTGTGTGTGTGTGTGTGTGTGTGTGTGTGTTGTTCTGTATGCAATCATATCGCACAACACACATGTCTTATTAGCAGCAATCATCTGTGTTATTATCGGTCTTCGTACACATTTCTGATTACAAACGTCTTTGCCGCGTATCACACACATCTTGTTAAGTTGAACCATTTCTGTTCTCTTGGCTCAACGCAAACAGTTCATCCGAGTGAACCGTATGCCGTATATCACACACACCATGATCTGGCTGACCATTTCTTTTGTGTTGCCTAATCACAAACAGTTCATCCGAGTGAACTGTATGCTGTATATCGCATACACCTTTATCTGGCTGCCCGTTTCAGTTGTTCCACCTCATCCCAAACAGTTTATCCGAGTGGACTGTATGCCGTATATCGCACACACCTTCATCTGGCTTCCCATTTCTGTTGTTTCGCCTCATTGCAAACAGTTCATTGAACTGAACCGTATACCATGCATCGTACACGTAACTAAAATCTGAACCGTGTTTGATGCATCCGCCGTCGCAAATGTTTTACATCTTTTTTGACGTTTTTTACATCATTGTTTATGATTAATGCATCGCACACAATTTCGTCGAAGGGTCTCTGATTGTAGTGTCGCATTAGCAGCATCCTGTAGTAGTGATATGATCATTACTAGCATCATCATTATCATTAACACAAGTATAGGGGGTCGCGACAGTCTTGGAGGGTAGTATTTCACCCAAATTTATTGATTCGACACAAGGGGATCCAAAGAATATTTATGAGCCTTCGCAGTTGAGCTGTCAATTCAACCACACCTAGAAAATAATATTTCTGCATCAAAGTATTTAGTAGCACATTAGTATGATGGTTTGATAGTAGCGGTAACAGTAGCAGTTTTGTAGTGATTGTAACAACACCAACAGTAGTAACTTAGCAAAGACAATATGAGAAAAGCGTAGGCATTGGATCAGCAATGGACATTTGTGTTGGATGACATTCATCATATAACAGTCACAACCTAGAGCGATACACAATAGCTCCAATTCACCAATTCAATGTTGATACGTCTCCAACGTATCTATAATTTTTTATTGTTCCATGCTGTTATATTATCATTCTTGGATGTTTTACAATCATTTTATAGCAACTTATCTTTTTTGGGACTAACCTATTGACATAGTGCCCAGTGCCAGTTGCTGTTTTTTGCTTGTTTTTTACTTCGCCGAAAATCAATACCAAACAGAGTCCAAACGCAGCAAAACTTTTTGGTGATTTTTTCTGGACCAGAAGACACCTCTTGGGCCAAAGAAGTACTAGAGGGGGGCTCCGGGGCGAGCACAATCCACCAGGGCGCACCTGGGGGCCTAGGCGTGCCCAGGTGGGTTGTGCCCACCTTGGTGGCCTCCCGCACCGCCTCTTTGCTCTATAAATACCCCAATATTCCAGAAACCCTAGGGGAGTCGACAAAAATCAATTCCAACCACCGCAAGTTCCAGAACCACCAGATCCAATCTAGAGACCATCACGGAGGAGTTCATCATCCTTATTGGCGCCTCTCTGATGATGTGTGAGTAGTTCATTGTAGACCTATGGGTCCGTAGTTAGTAGCTAGATGGCTTCCTCTCTCTCTCTCTTTTGATTCTCAATACAATAGTCTCTGGGAGATCTATTTGATGTAACTCTTTTTGCGGTGTGTTTGTTGGGATATGATGAACTTTCAGTTTATGACCAGATCTATATCCATGAATATTATTTGAGTCTTCTTTTGATCTTATATGCATGATTATTTATAGCCTCGTATTTCTTCTTCGAATCTTTGGTTTAGTTAGGCCAACTAGATCGATTTTTCTTGCCATGGGAAGAGGTGCTTTGTGATGGGTTCGATCGTCCGGTGGTCTTTCCCAATGACAGAAGGGGCAGCAAGACACGCATGTATCATTGCTATTAAGGATAACAAGATGGGGTCTATTCCTACATGATTTGATCTCGTCTACATCATGTCATCGTTCTTATTGCTTTACTCCATTTATCCATGAACTTAATACACTAGATGCATGCTAGATAGCGGTGGATGTGTGGAGTAATAGTACTAGATGCAGGCAGGAGTTGGTCTACTAATCTTGGACGTGATGCCTATATAACGATCATTGCTTGGATATCGTCATGATTATTTGAAGTTCTATCAATTGCCCAACAGTAATTTGTTTACCCGTCGTATGTTATTTTTTCTCGAGAGTAGCCACTAGTGAAATATACGCCCCCCGGGTCTCTTCTTTATTATATTTGCCTTCGCGATCTATTTTTATTTTCAGATCTATTAATCCAAAAATACAAAAATACCTTGCTGCAATTCATTGTTATTTATTTTTTCTCGCGTTGCCGTGAGATCTATTTATCCAATCTACTACATATTTTACCTATCTTTTTACCCGTGAGGGATTGACAGCCCCTCTCTTACGTGGGTTGCAAGTATTTGTTCTTTGTGAGCAGGAGCTGTTTACGTGGTGTTGCATGGTTCTTCTACTTGTTCGATAACCTTGGTCTCATCACTGAGGGAAATACCTACCGTAGATGTGCTGCATCATACCTTCCTCTTTGGGGAAATACTGACGTAGTTCAAGCCGCATCAAAAGGAATTTCTGGCGCCGTTGCTAGGGAGACATCAACAACATCTACCACGTTCCTAATCCCAAATATCATCTCCTTGCAATTTACATTATTTGTCATTTTCCTCTCGTTTTTCTCTCCCCTAATTCACAAAAAATTTCTGTTTTATTCACCCTCTTTTTCGTTCGTTGTTTTTCTCGTCAGATCTGTTTTTGTTTGCATCTTGTTGTCCACCTTTTGTCGTTATGGATTTTTGCTTGTTCCATGTTGTTATATTATCATTCTTGGATGTTTTACAATCATTTTATAGCAACTTTATATCATTTTTGGGACTAACCTATTGACATGGTGCCCAGTGCCAGTTGTTGTTTTTTGCTTGTTTTTTTACTTCGCAGAAAATCAATACCAAACGGAGTCCAAACGTGGCGAAACTTTTTGCAGAATTTTTCTGGACCAGAAGACACCTGTTGGGCCAAAGAAGTACCAGAGAGGGGCTCTGAGGTGAGGACAACCCACCAGGGCGCGCTTGGGGGGGCTAGGCACGCCCAGGTTGGTTGTGCCCATCTCGGTGGCGTGCCCATCTCGGTGGCCTCCCGCACTGCCTCTTCCCCTTATAAATACCCAAATATTTCAGAAACCCTAGGGGAGTCGACGAAACACAATTCCAGCCGCCGCAAGTTCCGGAACCACGAGATCCAATCTAGACACCATCACAGAGGGGTTCATCATCCTCATTGGTGCCTCTCCAATGATGCGCGAGTAGTTCATCATAGACCTACGGGTCCGTAGTCAGTAGCTAGATGGCTTCCTCTATCTCTTTTGATTCTCAATACAATGGTCTCTTGGAGATCTATTTGATGTAACTCTTTTTGCGGTGTGTTTGGTGGGATATGATGAACTTTCAGTTTATGATCAGATCTATATCCATGAATATAATTTGAGTCTTCTTTTGATCTCTTATATGCATGATTATTTATAGCCTCATATTTCTTCTTCAAATCTTTGGTTTAGTTAGGCCAACTAGATCGATTTTTCTTGCCGTGGGAAGAGGTGCTTAGTGATGGGTTCGATCGTCCGGTGGTCTTTCCCAATGACAGAAGGGGCAGCAAGACACGCATGTATCATTGCTATTAAGGATAACAAGATGGGTCTATTCCTACATGAATTTATCTTGTCTACATCATGTCATCGTTCTTATTGCATTACTCCATTTCTCCATGAGCTTAATACACTAGATGCATGCTGGATAGCGGTCGACGTGTGGAGTAATAGTAGTAGATGCAGGCAGGAGTTGCTCTTCTAATCTTGGAGGTGATGCCTATATACTGATCATTGCCTTGGATATCATCATAACTATCAATTGCCCAACAGTAATTTGTTTACCCACATGTCCTATTTCTCGAGAGAAGCCACTAGTAAAATCTACGGCCCCTGGGTCTATTCTTTATCATATTTGCTTTGAGATCTATTTTTATTCGCTTTTGCTTTTAGATTTATTATTCCAAAAACCCAAAAATACCTTGCTGCACTTTTTTATTATTTATTTTCTTTTGCGTTTTATCAAGATCTATTTATCCAATCCATCACAATTTTATCCCGTCAACTTGACAATTTCAGGCACCGTTACCCGAAAAGGGATTGACTACCCCTTATACGCGTCGGGTTCCAAGTATTTGTTCTTTGTGTGCAGGTACCATTTACATAGTGTTGCTTGGTTCTCCTAGTGGATTGATACCTTGGTTTCATAACTGAGGGAAATACCTACCGTAGTTGTACTGCATCATCCCTTTCTCTTTGGGGAAATACCAACGTAGTTCAAGCAACATCAATACGACGGAGACGTATTACGTGCCCACGCCGCGCCCGCCTGCCTGCCCACTGCTGATTGGCCCTGCGCTCGTCGCTGGCCATTGGCCATGGCCATTGCCGAGCCGTCTCTGTGCGCGTGTGCACAACTAGAGGGGCTGGCTTGTGCCACTACCATGTGGGCCCTCCCCGTCGCTAATTAGTTTAATTAAATAGTAACTAAATTAGCTTAATTAGATTAATTTAAAACTCTATTTAATAAGCCTGAGCCTATGATAGATGGGTCCCAATAGACCATTTCACCAGTCAACTCTGATTGTTGACTGCTGACTGGACCTTCTGACCGGGCAGTTGACCTGGTCAACTGGCCCCACCTATTAGCCTCACAACCCTTTTCTACTTTTGAGCTGTGTTGGGATTTTCCCCGGAGAGGAAGGGTGAAGCAATATAGTAGCGGATAGTATTTCCCTTAGTGAGAACCAAGGCTATCAAACCAATAGGAGATCCATGCAAACACCTAGTGAACAGTACTACACACAAGAGCAAATACTTGCACCCAACATGGGCAAGAGGGTTGTCAATCCCCTTTTACTCGTTAATTGCAAGGATTAAATCTGATAGTAGTAGATAGATAAATTGCAAAGTAAAATAAAATAAGTAAAATTGCAGCAAGGTAATTTTGTTTTTGTAATACGTCATTTTTGTAATACCCAGGGGACATAGTTTTCATTAGAGGCTTCTCTCTCACAATAATAGCATAAGGTGGGTACACAAATTACTATTGGCCAATTGATAGAAAAGTGCATAGTTATTATGTTATTCATGGCAATGATCATGTATGTAGGCATTACTTCCGTGACAAGCAGACCGACTCCTGCCTGCATCTACTACTATTACTCACTTCGAGAGTGCTTCCATGCTTGCCTCTCTACGTAGTAAGTTAATAACAAACAAAGTAATGCATGAAGTATGATGACATAATGTAGATAGAATAAAGCCAAGCAATATGATTAAACCCCGTCGCTTTCTCCTTATTAGCAACAATACAATTCATGCCCCGCTACCCCTGCTGTCACTGGGTGAGGACACCGCAAGATTGAACCCACTACAAAGCACCTCTCCCACTGAAGATAAATCAATCGAGTTGGTCAAATCAAATGGATAGATCGGAGAGAAATACAAATCTATAATAATCATGCATAATAAAGTTCAAAAAAGACTCAATTACTTCCAATGAATAATCTGGTCATAAACCCAATTCATTGGATACCAAGAAACACACCGCAAAAGAATATTATATGGGATAGAACTCCAAGGAGAACATAGTATTGAAGACCAAAGAGAGAGAAGAATCCATCTAGCTACTCACTATGGACCCGCAGGTATGTGGTGAAGTACTCACACATCTTCGGATGAGTAGCAAGGTTGATGTAGAAGCCCTCCGTGATTGACTTCCCCTCTAGTAGAGTACCGGAAAAGTCCTTCAGATGGGATCACGAAAGAACATAAGCTTGCGGCGATGAAAAAATTGTTTCGGGTGACTCTCTAGGGTTTTGGAATATTTGGGAATTTATAGTGTTGGAATTAGGTCAGATGGAGCCACGGGGGCCCACAAGGTATCAGGGCACACCTTGTTGCCTTTCCGTCTCCTTGTAGGTCTTCTGGTCCATCTCTGAAGCTTCTAGGGTATCTTATGTCCAGAAAAAGTCATCAAAAAGTTTCATAGCATTTGGATCCATTTGGTACAGATTTTCTGTAAAACCAAAAACAAGCACAAAACAACAAGTGGCACTAGGCACTGAGTTAATATGTTAGTACCCAAAAATGATATAAAATTGCATATTAAGTAGCTAAGATTGATAATATAGTAGCATGAAATAATAAAAAATTATAGATACATTGGATACGTATCAGCGTCCCCAAGCTTAGTTTGCGCTCATCCTCGAGTGGGTAAATGATAAAAACAGACAGTTTGATGTTGAATGCTACCTAACATGTCTATCATATAATCTTTTTATGGTACAAATATTGAAAAATGATGAAGTAATTGATATCAACATAATAATATCCATGAATACAAGAATATAATCATTACTTTTTGAAAATATACGATGCTCAACGAATGTTATCCCTACTTATTGAATTATGTAAGCATGGCAGGACTCTGCCTTCACCGCATTAAGATAAATCATGAGAACCCTGGTGTCAAACCAAGCAATTGGATCATACTTTTTCACATGCTTTAGCTTTTTCTACTCTACTCAATACATGAGCGGGAGTCATGGACATAGCACTACGGGTGGAATAGAATGCGGTGGTAGAGATATATATAAGGGAAATCAAAAAGGAAGAGAGTATTGAAGGAAATATTCCCTAGAGGCAATAATAAAGTTGTTATTTTATATTTCCTTATTCATGATAAAGGTTTATTATTCATACAAGAATTGTACTGATTGGAAACTTAAATACATGTGTGAATACATAAACAAATACCGTGTCCCTAGTATGACTCTACTAGACTAGCTCGTTGATCAAACATGGTTAAGGTTTCCTAACCATCGTCATGTGTTGTCATTTGATAACGGGATCACATCATCAAGAGAATGATTTCATGGACAAGACCCACCCGTTAGCTTAGCATAATGATCATTCAGTTTATTGCTATTGCTTTCTTCATGTCAAATACATATTCCTTCGACTATGACATTATGCAACTCCCGGATACCGGAGGAATACCTTGTGTGCTATCAAATGTGAGAACGTAACTAGGTGATCATAAAGATGCTCTACATGTATCTCCGAAGGTGTTTGTTGAGTTGGCATAGACCAAGATTAGGATTTGTCACTCGGAGTATCGGAGACGTATCTCTGGGCCCTCTCGGTAATACACATCATAAGCTTGCAAGCAAATGACTACGGAGTTAATCACAAGGTGATGTATTACGGAACGAGTAAAGAGACTTGCCGGTAACGAGATTGAACTATGTATGAAGATACCGATGATTAAATCTCGGGCAAGTAACATACCGATGGACAAAGGGAATTACTTATGTTGTCATAACGGTTCGACTGACAAAGATCTTCGTACAATATGTAGGAGCCAATATGGGCATCCAGGTTCCGCTATTGGTTATTAACCGGAGAGGTGTCTCGGTTATGTCTACATAGTTCTCGAACCCATAGGTTCCGCATGCTTAACGTTCGTTGACGATATAGTGTTATATGAGTTATATGTTTTTGTGACCAAATGTTGTTCAGAGTCCCGGATGAGATCACGGACATGACGAGGAGTCTCGAAATGGTCGAGAGGTAAAGATTGATATATACGACGATAGTATTTGGACACCAAAAGTGCTTCAGGACGTGCCAGGAAGGCGGGAAGGAATCGGGTCACCGGAAGGGGTTCCGGGCACCACCGGCAAGTTATGGGCCTTCTGGGCCAAAGGAGGGGATAGACCATTCCACAAGGGAGCTGGTGCGCCTCCTCCCTTGTTTGGCGAGCCCTAGGGAAGGAAAAAGGGGAGGGCTAGCCCCTCCTGCCTTTCCCTTTCATGGGAGAAAGGAAAGGGGGGCGCCACCCTCCCCTACCTTTCCCCGCACTCTAAAGAAGGAAAGGGGCGCGGCTTGGGAGGGACCCCAAGTAGGATTCGTCCTACTTGGGCGCCTCCTTTGGCTGCCCCCCCCCTCGCCCACCTATATATATGTGGGAGGGGGGCGCCTAGCACAACCACAATATTGTCTTAGTCGTGTGCGGCGCCCCCCTCTACTGTTTACACCCCCGGTCATATTTTCGTAGTGCTTAGGCGAAACCCTGCGGAGATGGCTTCACCATCACCATCACCACACTGTCGTGCTGTCAGAACTCATCCACTACCTCGCCGTCTTGCTGGATCAAGAAGGCGGAGGACGTCACCGACTTGAACGTGTGCTGAACATGGAGGTGTCGTGCGTTTGGTACTTGATCAGTTGGAGCGTGAAGAAGTTCGACTACATCAACCGCGTTACTAAATGCTTCCGCTTATGGTCTATAAGGGTCCGTAGACACACTCTCCCCTCTCGTTGCTATGCATCTCCTTGATAGATCTTGCATGCACTACAAAAAAAGACACATCTGTGACATTTTGGGTCAAAATAATTTTTTTCCTGTCATGCTTATGACACTTCTATGACGATAATTGTGAAAAAGCCCGGTATCATCATAGATGTGGTGGGATCCTGCTTCTATGACAAAAAATCATGACAGAAAATGGGCTTTTCATCCTGGGCAGGCTGGAGATGCAGCTGCATGACATTCTTTGGGCCGTCCATGATGGAAAGACCCATGGTAGAAGCGAGGGCGAGGAAAATATCGGGGAGTTCCCGGTTACGGTGGGTGGACGGGGCCGAGCGATGTGTGTTTATCTTCTACACATACGCGCATGGGTGCGAGGCATTGGGCTCTAACTGAACCCGAGTGAGGCGTTCACCTACTGAACCCGAGCGATTGCACTGCAGGCTACGCGTTACTGAACTCGAGCGATCGATCGATCCCTGGCTGTTAACTGAACCTGATCGAGCGATTCCTTCGCTACTGCTGCTAACTGAAGCTAATCGAACCTGCTGCCTCTTGAAGAACAGTCAGTGTTGTTGGGGGTGGATGAACAGTTCCCTGTGGGGGTTGGATGAACAGGACCCCGTGATAGTAGAGGCCGTTGCCGCTGGATGAACAGGACCCCGATTGATCGAGTCAATTGGGGGTGGATGAACAGGACCCCGTGGAGGGCTAGATGAACAGGACGACCCCGTGGAGGGCTGGTTGAAAAGTAGCCGGTGGAGGGCTGGATGAACAGTAGCCCGTGGAGGGGTGGTTGAACAGGACCCCGTGGAGAGGGCTGGTAGAACAATAGCCGGTGGAGGAGCGGTGGAGGCTGGATGAACAAGAGCCCGTGTGACACCCCAAAGTTTGGACCTTGTTTATTTAATTAAAATTTTGTCAGGAAATTAAACTTTTCCATTTGTCTAGATTTACCTTTTGATATTGTGGGTTTTACCTCAAGTGGAAACTTTCCAAAAGTATTATTGGCCTCATATACTCTCTCGATGAAACAATTCTTTATCAGTGGATTTAATTGCAAGATTTGCTTTTCCCTGAGCTTTATTCTTTTAAAAATGATTTTTCATGAACTTGGAGTCTCTGTTGCACTGCAACCATTTGATTAATGCATTTCAAATTTCTACCAAAATTTGGGGATGTCATCCGATGTTTCCACATCACTTCTATACAAAAATATCTTTTGGTTATTGGAGATTTTGAGCTCTACATCAACTTTTCAAATCTGGTCCAGTAGGTATTTTTGCACTACAACCTATTTAAATATTTCTTTAAAAATTCTTCCAAGTGTTTGGAGATGTCAGTAGATGCATATAATTCAACTTTATGCTAAAACCCAGTGATGTTCTTTGAAAAATTTGAGTGAATCAACCTCTTTTTCATTCTGGTCCAGTTTGGTGATTTGTACTGAAACCCTAGTTTATTTTGCTCTAGTGCCCCTGAGCTTTTTCCTGCTTGTAGCCCTCCCTACAAAACCCTTAAGTCCAGGAGAGTGGACCCATTGGAGGATTTTAAGTGCATGCAATGAGACCTTTTTCTTTCTGTCCAAAACTGAAGTTTTGCAAAACTTGCACTAGCAAGTTTCTGGTTTTTCCCAAATGATCTTGCCATCATCATCTACATCTAGGGAGACACTGGTCTGGAGTTTTTGGCCACTCCAAGAGTTGCCTAGATACACTTAGCATTATGTCGAACACCTTGTGTTCATGGACAGTTTTGGCATGTTTTCTAGTTTGCATTATGATCTTGTTCCACTGACCCAGCAACCTTGTCCACTAAGCTCCTAGCTATCCCTATACCTGTCCTGTTATTTCCCAGCCTCCCTCTAGCACTCTAGGCTGCCCTGGCATTTCGTCGAGCACGTCCCGTGCGTGCTCTGGGCGCGCCCAGAGCGCACGTTTTGCACGCGCGCGCACCGAGCCGCCGCGTCGCACTGCCGCCCTCGCCGCGTCCCGCCCCTGGCCCTTGCTCGCCTGCAGAGCCACGCCCTGCACTCGCCCACTCGCCAGTACCCTCCAAGCCACCCCTGGCGCCCTACAGCACCGCCGTCAGAGCCTTTGGCGGCACGCCGGCGTCGGCAGTGAGCTCCTGCCACGGACGGCGCCGCCCAGGCCACCCACGCGCGCCAGCTGCCCCTTGGAGCAGCTCGAGCTTATCCTGGAGCCCGTCGGCACGCGCTCGTCGCCGCCACGTCGCCCTGCGGGTACAGAGCGACGGTCGCCGGCGTTCTTATCCACGGCCGCCACGGGACCGGCCTCGAACGCCTATTTAAGGAGGCCCCCGAGCGCCTCCAAGCACCCATGCGACCCCAGGCCACCCCCATAGCACCCCCACGGCCAGCATTCGACAGATGGTAGCCGTCTTCCTCGACTCCGACCGGTTCGGCCGCCGCCACCTTCCGGTGCCATTCATCGCAACCAGGGCCTCCCCCACCCATCCAACGCCACCACCCGTTTCCCCTCAACCTCACGGAGTCACCCATCCTCTTAGCTTCGATCGAGAGCCACCACAGCCCAAAACCCCAATCTTGCCCGAAACCTTCTCCGCCGCGGAGCTCGTCGCCAGCGACTCCCTTCACCCCCACGGCCCCCTCGACCACCGGGAGGACCGCCCTGGAGCCACGGATCCATCCCTGCCCTCCGGAGCCCGCGAGGAGCCGCCAATCGCCGGCGGCGATCGCCGGAGTCCCGCCTCCGTTCAGGCAGAGGAAGAGCAGGGAGGAGAGACTAGTCAAACCTGACCAGGGGGCCCGCTGGACCCACTGTCAGTGACCCAGCCCCGCCACCACGTGTTTAAGTGGTCACGTAAACACCTGAGTACGTTTCCTCTGCTTCGAAAGCGTATTTTCCCCCGAAACGTTTCTTTTTCTGGTTTTATTAAAAACAGAATTTTGACCAAACTTTGACTGGCTATATCTTTTAAAATAAAACCCCAAATGAGTTGATTCTTTTCCCTACCTCTCTCAAATTTCATCTAGTTTATTTTAAGATTTATTTCAAAAATATTTGGGACAACTTTCTGTACTGTTTTTGAAATATTTGTTATTTGAATATTTTTTAAAATAGGAAATGGAGAGAGAAGAAAACTTTCAAAAAGTGCACCCCTTGCATACTCTTGAAGGCAAGCATTCTGAACTCTGGCATAATATTTTCGTGAGGTGTTTTGATGCAGCTACACACCACCTTGACTTGGAGCATGCGTTATTTCTATGTAACGATATAGTCACACGCATGAGTGCATATTGGAGATGCTTTACTGTTAGAAATGGATATGCTGGTGATAGTGATCATCCTCGCGAGCTTTTCATACATACCGGCAGGAAGCCGGGAAAGTCGTGGTCTTGGGTAGACACGAGCTTGTCCCAAATTCCTCGTCGAGACGAGTGTGTCCGGTAGGGCATGATGAGGTTTGATGAGCGGTGATTCTGTCTGTTAATGGAAATATATTGGTTGTGCTAATCATTCGGAGAATACTTGGACCTCCTGAGTCGGCCGTAGGTCGAGTCTTGTTCAGTAACTTCCCCTACTTGTTTTGTACTACCACTTGTCCCTGCCGCAGGTAGGGTACGGTTCAGTAAGTTGTCAACCCCTTACCAAGGCACACACCGTATAGAGAGGCCATGGTGGAAGATACCGGATGCATCCGGTAGGCATGCCACTGGTCCGGGGGCATGGGTGTTTCCGGTTGGGACCGAGAGGGGGGCACCCCTTAGAGCGCGCGATATAAATTTGATCCCATGCTACGTCGAGGTTGTAGCCTCCCCACTTAGAGTTTTGCTTGACAGGTGTCGTGGGTGATTCCAGACACCGGTAAGTTAAACTGGTGTGTGCAGGTCAGGCGTGTTTTCAATTAAAAGGCCGTAGGCGGAATTAGTCCCAATGGACTAAATAAATCCGTTACTCGTGGGTAAAGAGTACACCCTCTGCAGAGGTTATATCTATTCAGGTAGCCATGTTCATGGGTAAGGACTTCAGTCTGAGATGGGTCTAGCGACAGTCTTCGGATGGAGAAACGGCTAAACTAGATATTGTTTATGACCTGTGACGTATGAGGATTATGTTTATTATTATTATGGACTAACCATTTACATTATTTGAATTATTGAGTATCCCTGGGACGGTTCTACCTCCTGGGTATTCACTGTGATTATTCTTATATAAGCCCTTTATGTGGTGTCGCTCAGACGCCCAACTGCGGCATGCTTGTTATTTAATTATTCTTTATAAGCCCTTTATGTGGTGTCGCTCAGACGCCCGACTGCGGCATGCTTGTTATTTAATTATTCTTTATAAGCACTTTATGTGGTGTCGCTCAGACGCCCGACTGCGGCATGCTTGTTATTTAATTATTCTTTATAAGCCCTTTATGTGGTGTCGCTCAGACGCCCAACTGCGGCATGCTTGTTATTTAATTATTCTTTATAAGCCCTTTATGTGGTGTCGCTCAGACGCCCGACTGCGGCATTGTTAATTCATTTGCACCCTTTCGAGGAGTCATTTCAGACACTCGATCGGTGCATTCTATTTCTACTCCCGTATCGCATGTTCATATTTTACCTGCATGGGTGCATCACGGATTCCGTTGATTTCGTGACAGACGTTATCATCATAAAATATTTCGGAGCATCATTACCCCTTGTTATATTATACCCGTGTTCTTGATGTTTGCGAGTACATTCAAACGTACTCACTGGCTTGTCCCTGGCTATTGTCTTGGCCAGATTTCTTGCATGGAGAGAGCATTGCGACGACAGCCCCGGAACCCATGTAAAGGTGATAGTAGCCTCGCGAAGATAGGAGTTATCCTGGTCAGCTGTTCTTGTGGGAAATGGAGTCCCATAGACGCAGATGAACCACAAACCGCTTCCGCCATCAACCACTAGAAAACCAAGTGTTGTACTCCTAGGCCACAATGGTCTTGTACTACATATTTTGTAGTTTGCTTGGAATTCTTGTATCAAGTTGGTGCCTCATCAGGTAACAGTAATCCTGGGGCTGGTGAGCACAAAGGCCGTTTTCTGGGAAATTAATATCCCAAAAAAAACCGGTCGTGACAGCCCGTGGATGAACAGTCACAGGTGGAGGCTGGAGGAGGTCGAATGTGGATGAACAGTAGCCCGTGGAGGTTAGAGGAGGTCGACGGTGGAGATGAACAGTAGCCTGTGGAGTCCCGTTTTGCGGTACGCCACACCCCTCCCGATGAATAGGACCCCCATTTCGACCGTAGCGCTCCAACACAAGTCCGTTTCCTCCGTTTTGCGGTATGCCACACCCCTCCCGATCAGCAAGACCCCGTTTCGACCATAGGAGGTCGAAGAGAAGTCTATTTCCTCCGTTTTGCGATACGCCACACCCCTCCCAGTGAACACGGTCCCGTTTCGACCGTAGGCGGTCGAACACAAGGCCGTTTCCTCCGTTCTGCGGTACGCCAGGCCTCGTTTCGGTTGGTTGTTCCGTTCAAGCCGGTTGGCTCCTGATGAACATGACGCATTACGTTGCCTCCCGATGAACATGACGACGCAGTTTCTCCGTTACGACCCGGCCGGTTGGCTGCCGATGAACAGGAGCTGTCGCTGCCTCTCCACGTGCACAAGCCCTGGCCGTACGTATGCGCGAATAGGCGTTCGAGACCCCGCGTGTATGTACGTACATGGCCGTATTTACTTTCTTGCACCCTGGTTGTACGTACGTGTACATGCTACGTCTGCGCCTCTACTACGACACATGCCCTTCCTTACTCGGCCACGGTTCATCGCTGCAGCCTGTAGACATACCGATCGACTAGTATGTATGTACACGTTCGCGACAAGAATGACAACAATACGTACGCTTTGACCAGGCGGGTCCCGGCTGTTAGGGAGGATAAGGAGGCACTTCCTTGCGTGCGAAGATGTAGCTGGTGGGTCCCAGCAGTCGGGAGGAGGATTCATTTTTTCGCGCCTAATATGAAGGCACTTCCTTGCGTGCGAAGATGTAGTTGGTAAGTCGAGGCTGTCAGGGGGAAACATTTTTTTTCGCAAAATAGAGAGTCCCTTCTGGTGGGTCCCAGCTGCCAGGTGGAGGAATAATTATTTTACACGTAATAAGGTTGCACTTCCTTGCTGCGGCCGTGGACCCAGCTATCAGCTTCTCCATGTTTAGTCCTCTTCCGATGGAAGTCGTTCCTTGACCACGTTAACCAGGCCACGCCGAGAGCACCAAGGCAGTGGCCGACGGCGAGGCCTGGAAGGGGACGACGCGGAGCCGGGGAAGACGCAGCAACGGATGCCCACGCGGAGTGGAGTACGAGGGTTGACTGGTTCGGCCGTGGTGTGAGGTTGTCGTCGCCGCAGAATAACACGGTTTGTGGGTGAGTAGACAGTAGAGGGATGGACTGGCCAGTGGTGGGAGTAGGGTGGGGCAGTGAGGCCTGCGCGGCAGCACAGCCGACCACTCGAGGCAGGAGCAGGCAGTCTCGCCGGCGCTGGTTTGGGTGGCTGGTGCAAGAAGAGCAGCGATTGAAGAAGCAGCAAGACCGTTCGATTCAGATCCAACGGTCACTCCTACTAGAATCATTCGTTGACTAAATTGACAAAGCCCTGCATACGCGTCAACTTAGTAGGCCCACAGGTCAGCCTCCGAACCAGTGTGCCCCAGATGTCAGTGGGAGGAATCATTTTTTCACGTAATAAGGAGACAGTTGATTGCATGCGGCCAGACCAGCGGAGGGAGTAGGGTGGGCCGGTGAAGCCTGCGCGGCATCATAGTGGGCCACAAGAGGAGGGAGAGCAGGCAATCTCGCCGGCGCTGGTTTAGGAGGCTGAAGCAGGAAGATCAGAGATTGAAGAAGCACGTTGGCCGTTGGATGGACATCCAACAGTCACTGGTGTTGGAATCGTGTGTTGACTGATAAAGCCTTGTGAAAACAAGTCAGCCTCGAAATCTGTGGCGTGTATAGCCCATTTGCTATTATTTTTATAATTTTTACTCATTTGCTAATTCATATGGAATTTATTGCAGCCCATTTTCCATTTTTAAAATTGCTACCCATTTTCTAGTCCGTGCCAGGGTTAAAAAATTGAACTAAAAATGTGCAAAATTTTAAAAATTCACTTATTTTTGCTAGGGAACAAAATATTATTAATCCAAAAATTAGTAGCCATACTAAAAAAATTAAAAATAAATTAGTACTATGTCACGTTAAAATCTGATGAAATATAAAATATCAGTGAAGAACAAAAACAAAAAAAGAAACTAATTGCCCATTTGCTATAATTTTTTTGGAATTCGCAACCCCTTTGATATTACTTTTAAGATATACTGACCATACTCTTTGGCCAGGCCGGAACGCATCCTTCCTCGTCCTGAAAGATTTGCAGCCCAGTAAGTCAGAGAAAACAAATAGGCCTAGCTTGGGTATTCTTCAAAAAGAAATGGTGGGCTACCTATTTTCCCAAAGAAAAAACTACTGGGCTGGTCATGTTGTTAGACAGGCCACAGAGACCGCACAACCCAGTTTATAGCCTGCTCCTCCGAACAAATCCTCAAAAAAAAGTTGTGCAATTCTGTCGTCAATTGACTATACATTGACAATGATGTGGGTCCCAGATATCAGTAGGGTGGATTAGAGTAAAAAATGTGGAGTGCATCCGAGTAGTAAAAGAGGCGCTTGCTTGTGTTCGGGAGTGGACCTGATGGGTCTGTACTGTCATACTCACAACTACAGTCCTCTCCCGATTCACTATGTTGACAGGGCCGGACGGCGACGCCGTGGCAAGCGCACCAAGGCGGAGGATAAATTGCCGTCGCCAATGTGTTGGGCTGGGTTGGAAATTCTTATCGAAAAATATAAAACAGACGGGAACTATATTACAACATTGACTACGACTTGCATGGGTCCGCTGGTTGTAGGAAGAAAATGGTGGGAGAAATAAGACTGGTCGCTATCTTTGACTAAGAATAATATCGACTGAATATAACGACACTATCATAGGAAATAATATCCTCCTGTTAAAATTTGACTTTTCAAATCGATAATTTAAACAACTGGTGCATGAGCATTTAGCTTTATTTATTTATTTATTTACTTATTTATGTTTACGGAACCATGAGCATGTACCTGGGCCGGATTCATGTGAGAGCCTCCCTTCCAGTTAATTATGGGCTCCTGTATTGGGCCTTCATCAGTGGGCTGCATGTTATCGACAAGTGGAAAATGTGTTCCATACCAAAAATAGTATGCGCTACGTATGGTACGGGGCACTAAAGGATCGGACCATGCAACGACTTCCAAAACATTGTGTTTGTCGTTCTAACAACACATTTATTCAACCAACAGACGAAATATACTACTGATTGTACATTGAAAACAGCAGCAGCAGCAACCAGGGCTGGGGGTGCAACAGAAGAAGTAAGCAGGCCAGAGGAGTAAAGACACAGCTCTCTCTTCCAAACCAAACATCAGCCATCATTACAAAAGGGCTACCAAAAAAGAACAAGTGTATGCATCAAACTAAATAAAGATCCTACTACACCAAGTGTACGCATCTAACTAGCTGGCTCAGTTAGATGTTACTATTTATTAAGCTGTGGAGATTGGCTGGCGGCTTGAACCAGATGGGTGCCTGACGGGGGAAACTCCAGCCAGCAGGTCGAAGTCTGATACTTGCGACCCTCTCTCCTACTTTGGGCTGCAGAGCATGGTGGCACATATCAGGGTATGGTGCATGCAGAGACGCATGGTGCACTGTGTACACACAGTTTTGCCTGATGAACGAAACCGCGTTGCCATCAAGATCCTTGTCGTCGGTTATGTCCTGGTTAAACGGATAATTCAGTCCGAGAAAGAGAGAGCGTGCACCAAGGCTACTTACCAGCCTCTAGTCAAAAATTCCTGAAGGCCCAGAGAAGCTGGGATCCTGCTCAAAGACCTTGCAGTGACTGTGCTTGTATTCCGCGAAACAACACGTCCGGTACATGCGAACGATCGTTAATCGTTCGCGGTCGTCTGATCGAGCCAGGAACCACCTACAACTTCCATGCCACTTTTCTTTGAAAGGTTCTGGGATTAGGAAGGGTAGGGACACCAGGCGGCCTACAACATCATATCAAGTTGGAGGCAAATAAAAAAGGGCTCTTACTGTAGTCAATCTTAAGAACAGCATGTTATGAGCATGAATATTTTTTCAGTAAATGTTGACAGTAATATAAGCAAGCCATCATGATATCATAGGAAAGTAACATACTACTAAATAGCCGTTTGTAGCGATGACTGGAGTAGGCCAGCAATACGTCCAGCCATAGAAGGAGTCGACAGCGTAAATGAAGCCCTTGTGTTCAATGGCATCAGAGAACCATGGAGGATGTATGATCCTGCGATGGATGTGCAGATTTATCCACTTACCATAGTGACCTACCAGATAGGCGAGACCGCGATTGAAGAATGCAATTAGCCTGAAGTCTTTGTAATCCGTAGATCTTGTGGGCACTTGGCAGATTACAACCTTGAGCAAATCAAACTTGGTACCATGTTGGCTACTGTAAGATTCTGAGTATTCTGGGCCACGGTGCCAAAGCAGTGCAATGTTAATCGAAGGAAGGGGGATCAATCGCCGGGTATAGACCTCCACGAGCATCCAGCTACCGCGACTGTAGACGAGCACCATCCAAGACATGTTCATGCCGACCCAGTACATACCGTTAATGTAGTTGAGGGTGACGGGGATCGGATTGCAGTCAAGGGGGTTGATGCTTGCCACCCTACGATCATTATGTTGCGTGACACGCCATTTCTGAAGATTTGGCGGCATCAGCATGCAAGGAACTGGCTTAAAAAGCTCCGGCCTGAGGGCTTTGAGTAAACGGTATAGCCCCGACGAGCACGCGGCGAGCGGCATGGTACTAAGATTGTCCACATGCGAAACAATGAGCTTGATTACCTCTGTGGGGAGCGAATTCCAGCCACTCTTTCGGCAGACGCTGCTCGGTTCTGCCATTGTTAGTGCTTGGGTTTCGGAAGAGGGGGAGGCACCTTAGCGGGGATGGAAGATTGGACGATTATGTGCAGACAAAGATGGAGAAGCGGATATGTGTTGCGGGAAGTGGACAGGTGATGATGACTACAGAAAGCCGATTGACTTACAAGACACATACCAGCAGGGTAGGGTCATATTTATGCCAGACAACTTGCTTGAGTGATCACAGTACTAGTACTCCCTATAGTACCTACCACTATGCCCTAGTTTGCATATAGAGTAGTGGAGTAGGACTCTGCTCTACTACTAGCACTGGAGGAGTAGTATATTCTAATCTAAAATAGTTACAAACTTCAATGCCCGAGCATGGAACGACTACGAACCGCCATCGGTGCTAACTCCAATCCCCAACAAACGTTCGCTAGGAGACATGGCAGATGCAAACGCTCGCGACGCAGTTACAATATGTGTGTAAGAGTGGCGGTTTTGACAAATACTATGGCTTAAAAACAAGCCACCGTTGGATGGAAATCTGACGGTTACTTGGGATTCGCCAGGATTGAGCTCGTGGCGAACAATCGCCAGATATCATTACTAAAAAAAGGTTCAAACACTCGGGGCTATAACTTGCACCGGCTGACCACTAACAATGATACTAACATAGTTGTAAAATGGTCAAAGACCGTGTCTACGTGGTGTTGGGAATTATATGCAAAAAACTAGCAAGATGCCCGTGCATTGCACAGAACATCAAGATGCATTTTTTTTACAAAAGACCTGTTGTGATTGACCCATGTAGGAGTAATCCCATGTGTAAAAACTAATGATATCTCGAGAATTTTATCAGAAAAATGGTATCTCGAGAATTTCATGAAAAAATGATATCTCAAGAATTTTATCGGAAAAATGGTATCTCGAGAATTACATGAAAAAATGATATCTCGAGAAAGATGAGAGATAAGGTGAGGAGGAGTGGGGCATGGTGGTGACTGGTGGTTGGACTGGGCGGAGGCATGGGGATGGACGGCGCCGGCAGCGGCCACCATGCCAGATTGTTCCAGAGACTTCCTTTTTTAATTGCTCAGCAATGAGGTTGTGGGAGATAAGGATGAATGAGGCAAGGCCTTATCTGTAAATGTGGAGAGAGGTGCAGGTATCTTTTGTAAAATTGTCATAGTTTGCTTTCTATCCGTCAGATATAGATCGGACGATCAATATTACAAGATGGCAGGCACACCATCATCACCAACTCGGTTTTTTTTATAAGAGTAGAGAGTAGAGCTAAGAGTAGAGATAGAGATAAGAGTAGAGATAGAGACTAGGGAGGAGCACCCTCTACTGCTTCATGTGCTACTCCTGTGCTCCATTCGGCGGCCGCAACGTCCCCTATAGCCACTCCCTCCTGCGCTCCATTCGGCGGGCGCTGATGGAATTTGGGGAGCGCACATGCGCGACTGCTGGCAGCGATGACTTCACCGACGACGACTTCTTCCCTGACCTCGACAACCTCTTCCTCAACGACATGGGCAACAACGCCAATGGTGCTGCTCCAGTTGCACCGTAAGTGTTTCTGTCCTTCCTGTTCGAAATCATGGTAGAATTCATGTTTCTAGTCTGTATCCTAGATTCGATATGTTCATCTACTATGTTAGTCCACATGATTAGTTTAATCTCTGTTATAGCTGTCATGATTTATTTTGTGCTTATTCTGATTAAATCTCGTAGTAACTTGATCATATATTCAACTGGTGCAACGTCCCCTGTCGGTGTCAAAAACGGCGGTTCTCGGGTAGGGGGTCCGGAACTGTGCGTCTAAGGTCGATGGTAACAGGAGACAGGGGACACGATGTTTAACCAGGTTCGGGCCCTCTCTATGGAGGTAATACCCTACTTCCTGCTTGATTGATCTTGATGAACATGAGTATTACAAGAGTTGATCTACCACGAGATCGTAATGGCTAAAACCCTAGAAGTCTAGCATGTATGATTATGATCATCCCCATGGACTAAACCCTCCGGTTTATATAGACACCGGAGGGGGCTAGGGTTGTACAAAGTCGGTTACAGAGAAAGGAATCTTCATATCCGAACGCCAAGCTTGCCTTCCACGCCAAGGAGAGTCCCATCCGGACACGGGTGAGAGTCTTCGGTCTTGTATCTTCACAGCCCATTAGTCCGGCCCATGTCAAACATGTCGGATGCCCGAGGACCCGTTAGTCCAGGACTCCCTCATCCCCTACAGCCACTCCCGTTTCATGGACGTCCTGGTCTATGCCTCCAAGGTTCCCTGCGTCTACAAGATTTTCGGCAACGAGAGGTACTTCGACCAGCACTCGCTGGCGGAGCATAGTTCCATATGCGTGCACGCGCCCTACTACTGCTATGAGTGCACGTCGCCGTTTTGGGGCTCGCCGGCGAGCCTCGTGCATCACCTCACGCAACCGTCCGTTGATCACTACTGGCCCGCGGCGGTGAACATCAAGTACGAGACGTGCTACCCGTTCGCCGTGCCGAAGTCGCTGGAGGATCACCGCCGCTTGCTAGTCTCGAAGAAGGACGGCAGCGTCTTCCTCTTGATCGTGGGCACCGGCGAGGCCCGCGCAGGCCGCCGCCCCGTCTCTATAGTGTGCATCAGGGGCAATGCCACTGAAGCTGAGACGAGGCCAGTGTATGGGTGCGTGCTCACTGTTACTGCCCCTCAGAGGTACGTGGGCGCCCACACCGCCTCCATCACGCTGACTGGGACTGTGCCGAGCTGCTCCGTTCTCGCCGATGTGGACATGGAAGACGCATGGTATGATTTTTCCCCCAAGATGGTGCACGGGGACTCCAAGAAGGTTCACCTAGACATATGCATTAACAAGTTAAATGTTGATCATTAGTCTTCACTCAATGTAATCCGTTGTCTAAGCATGTGGAGACTTCTTATTTATATAGTATAGAACCTTTCATGCATGATCTTGCTCTATTAGAGTATCGCGCTTGAATAAAAGTGTATCCATTTATGGTTTAGTCTAGAATCTTCCATGTATGCTTTTGCTCCATTAGAGTTCTCACTTGCCATTTATGAGAATAACTGAGAATTTTTACTACAGTACTAGTGAAAGACTTATGATGAACCATTTCTTACATCTCATCTGCCCCCTTCCAAGTCATGCAGATTTAATCCCTCCGTCTAGGTGTATAAGAGCATGGTTAATACTTAGTAGTAGTATAGCCAACTGTTGACTATAAGAAAGTGCCATGTCATTTGTATCCAACATGTATAACAATCGATAGTCAAAAACTAATTCTTAAAGATCATTTCTTGCAAAGCACAATAAGTGTTATTTCTTCACAAGTTTTGGATGCAGGTTGAACAGTCAAACGCTTTTGTTTGCAAAAGATACTTTTTTATCTATTTCACCTGGATGTTTGTGAGCTCTAGGGAAGAAATAATATCCGAAGAAACCTGTCGATACTCGTTACACATGAGATGACCCCCACATCCTTTGTCAAAATAAACAACTCTCCAATCAATGCATTTCACTGTTCTGTGCAACGCACGGGCACCTTACTATATATTAGTACGACCATAAACTTAACTCACATTATATATAGTACAATAAATGGTCATGCATCTCACCAAAAATTATATCATTGAAAACTATGTTCAAATACGAATCCAACGATAAAGTTTTTTTACATGCACTAACATTTTGTCAGTTAAATCTTCAGTCAAATTCAATGCGGGACTACTAATAAACCACGAACGAGGTAGTACTAGTGTAGAGGGCGGTGTTGCACGGGAGTCTCACCCCGCTCGTGGTGCGGCAGTAAAGCCAATCACAAAACCCCACCACTCCTAGTAATAAGTGGCCTGGTAACACAAACGGACAAGCAACCATCACATCCCTCCGTCTTTTTTGCATTTCATCCCTCTGCATTTACTTTCTCTGGTTCATCTCACACACTCGATCCCTAGCTACTACTCCTAGTATACCTAGCTACTACTCCTAGTATCCCTAGCTACTACTCCTAGGGCCAGTTCTTTTGGCGGCTTAAAAAATAAGCCGTCTCTTCCCCAGCTTTTCCCATAAGACTAGTCATAGTGGAGAGTAACATAAGGCGCCTCACTCATTTATTTGGGCTTCTAAACTACTACTGGTACCTCTGTCCTGGTTTATTCATCACCATTGTAATTTGTGCTAAATTTTGACCAAAGATTTAACTGATAAAATGTTAGTGCATGTGACATGCATAAACATTTCATTTGTTAAATTTATAGTTGAAATTTGACACAGATTGCAAAGGGGACCAATAAACCAGGATGGAGGTAGTAGTTATGGGATTACTAATCTAGAAGCCTAAAAGAACTGGCCCCTAGTGCTCCTAGTAGTAGTACTCAAGTTGGAATTCCAATTGCACGGCACAACTTGTTAGGCAAAAAATTCGATACAGGGTGTAGGAAGCGGTTTGGGAATTTGCATGCCTTCCCGACCAGTGAGATACTCCGTACAAAGTATGATAGAGAAATAACCACAGAGAAGGAAGCTAAAAGTAAACAATCAAACGAGCATTTTTGCATTTGTTTTGCATTGAATCGTTTCACAAGCTTGACTAGTGTTGTTTTCTACTTTTACAAAAATCGCATCGTAATGTTAAAACGTGCATTTGCATGTACATAAGTAATAGTAGTAGCACAGTCAGCAAGCATATATAGAGAGAGACGTGTAGTGCGATAATATATAGTAAAGTTTGAGCTATATGCACGTACTTACAAAATGCGTACGGACACACAAGGTTTCCAAACTTTTCCTTTTAAATGCTTAATTAAGGACGCTAATAATTCCCAAAAGTTCGGGATTTATCATTTGCGTCCCAAAACTAATGAGATCGCCTTATGAAACTATATTATTCCTAATAAAAGCCACAGCGCTCGCAGGGGTGCTTGCGGCACGCCACGAGTGCCCTGGTGCGCGGCCGTTTCCCAGCGCGCCGACACAATGCCTCTTCCTCAGCCTCGCAACTCGCGAGGTGCTGATTGGCGGCTTGCCGGTGGGTGAGCGCGATCTCACCGGTGTGGTGATCTGGCGCCAATAGGTACTCCTCCTTGCTGGAAGCATGCACCCGGTCCACGTACCGCCAAGCGTAGATGAGGTGCTTGGGCCCGACTGCACTCAGGGCTTTGGCACGGGCGTCCTCTGCCACCCTCACGGCCCTCGCATGAGCCTTCTGCCAAAGAGACAATTGCCTGACTCCCTCGGACGTGACATAGGCCTGCCAGGAAGCATGCCTTGCAGCGCGCTTCTCTTCCTCGACCTTCTTCTCCGCCTCTATTTTGGCGCGCTCTGCCGGAGGCAAAGCCTCCCACAAGGCGACATCCATTTCTTTCCAAAGCTCCTCAAGGCTGGGGGGGCTCGGCGGGCAGCGTGGCGTTCTCCTCATAGAGGGGAGCCGACGCGTCCTTCGACGCTCGTGCTCGTGAGACTAGGAATGCTAACTCGTCCACCTCGACATGTCGCGACGACGAGCGGAACACCGATGCGTCCTCCTCGACTAGTGGCGGCGAGGAACGGAACGGCGACGCGTGACCGTCCGCGCGGTGCAGCGAGGGGCGCCTAGGGCTTGGGAGGGTCGGTGCCATGGTGGTTGACGTGAGAGTGAGGGGAGGAGATAGCGATGAACATGAGAGTTCTCCTGAATGCCGTGGGAGGCGCAGTATTTATAGCAAGCAATGGCACACCTACATAAGATATGGACTAAGCTTCGGTGACTTAACTGCAGGTGCAGTTGCGTCACTGACATGTGGGCCAGATTCCTGTTGGGCCCACATGTCAGTGACCCAATGCACCTGCAGTTAAGTACTGAAGCAGCGTCCCGTAAGATATGTTGCGTGAATAACATAACAGCTACGTGGGCATATTTGTTGGAGTAAATTACGGGGGAGGGAAGGGGTGGAAATATTGCTGGTTACAACGGATTGGACGAGTGCGGGGGGAGGAGAGTCATGCATGCAGATTTTTTTTTCCACACGGGGTGGAGTGGTGGGACTGCCGGAGGGAGAAGGAGAGTTAAGCAGGCGTTCAGATTTCAAGGTGCACTAAATTATTGCATGCGACAATTAAGGCTGGCCATAGTGGTGGTAATGTGGTATCTTACTAGCTGGTATCATGCACACGGGAATAGCAAACATGCTGATGTGGCAAAGAATTAAAGACGAGAAGGGGGTTAGAGTAACATAGGTAGATATCGTATCATGTTAAATAATATGCTACTTTGTGTCATGCATGGCACTATAAAGGTAGTCTCGTATCATGCACATGATACTAGTATATGATACTTTCTACTATGAGTAGCCTAAAGAGAATATTAACTAATCTCTACTCTCTACTCTTATAAAAAGCAGAGTTGGTGATGATGGTGTGCCTGCCATCCTGCAATATAGGCCGTCCGATCTATATCTAACAGATAGGAAGGAAACTATGACAATTTACCCGCACTCCTCTCCACATTTGCAGATAAGGCCTTCCCTCGTTCATCCTTTTCTCCCACAAGATCTTGATGTTGCATGCAACGCACGGGCATCTTGCTAGTGCATGTAAAAATCTTTGTCATTTACTAGTGGTCATGCATGCATGCAATGCGATAATGCATTGGTAAACACATTTTTTTGTGAAGAACGAGAGCATTAATTGAGTACTTTTGCAGACTACAAAAACTATTCCACCGCCTCTATATTGGTAAGAGTAGGGTGAAATTTTTGACTCGAGCCCTTTAAACTAGAAGGGAGGTAGTAGTACTCTAATAGCTACCCTTGTTGTGATGACTAGATAGGACATGGCACACACCTGGACGGAGGAACTAGTCTGCATTGTGCATATAAGTTTTGTCTGAAGTCAATGTACCTCTACTTCGACCAAACTTATAGAAAAATGTATCAACATTCACAATGTCAAATCAATATTTTTATACTAATTATAAAACGTAGTTTCATAAAATATATATTTGGTATTGTAGATATTGATATTTTTAGTATAAATTTGGTCAAAAACTTTGCAAACTTTGACTTGACACAAATCTTACGCGGAGTAAAAAGGACCAGAGGGAGTATCATGCATGCGTAGTAGGCAAAAAAATTGCTCATTTATAGCCATCTGAAGTCTCAAAGGGCGCGACTGCATGAGGGCGGCGAAGGTCGTGGGAGGAGCGACGGTTGACGGAATTAAGTGAAGTTACATCCACGCGCCGGCATGGCGTGCGAACACGCAGAAGCTATACCGTCAGGCCTACGATATGGGTCTAGTAGACATGACATCTAGTGGGTCCCGCATAGTACTCGAGAACTCTTTAGGGGCATGCAGCCATTTATCCACCGGGCAAGCAAACAACCCCATGCCGTTCGCACCCCCTACTCGTCCCCGTCTTCTACCTTACAACAGTTCACTCCCAGTCATCCTGTCCTTTCACATTACACCAGTTCAACTTCTCCTAACCTGCCTCCAAAATCCATGGCCTCCCAAATCTCCATGATCACCGCTGAGTACCAGGTTAGATCCATCATCAGCGATGAGTTCATTGTCATCTACACCCATAGATCCGGGACGGTGGAAGCATGCCTTGCTCGCTTCCTACGCATGTTCCAAAGTTCAAAGGATGAGTGGGTCGCTAGGCTAGATGTTGAGTACACCACAGTCCTGGAAAGCGAGAAGATTCTCAAGGAGGCAAAGAAGAAGAAGCCCGCCATGATCCAGGTTTGCGTACATAATGTGTGCTTGGTCTACCACATATGCCATGCCAACGTTGAGTGCCAGGATTTTCAGAACTTCCTCAAGGACGAAAGAGTGAAATTCGTTACTGTAGACTTTAGGAACGACAGGAGTGTCCTGGGTCGGATAGGCCTCGTTGTAGGCCAGCCCTTCGATATCCAGAAGGCAAGCCTGGTGTCCTCCTCTCAGCCTTCAATGCTGACCCTGGCAGCAGCCATGATTGATCCATCGTACGCTCAACTGAAGAAACCTCACCACAAGTTTCATCCTGCATGGGAGTCGAAGACAATAGATGAAGATCACATCCTGTACGCAGCAATGGAAGCCTACCTTTGTTTAAATATCTACAAGGGTTGGATGAAGAAGCAGAGCCCAGTGTCCGGTTCAAGCAAAGAAGCGTTGGCGAAGAGGAAGAGGAGGGACGAGGACGAAGTTGAGGACATGGACTCGGACTCCGAGTAAGGTGGCAGTGTCGTCGCTCATGCTGGTTCTACTGCAGTGTCAAGCAGACTAGTTGCTTAGTTTTATTTTAGGGGTGTGTTGTGCTGAGCCCCCAGCAGAACTATGTTTATGTTCTTTCTCGTTATTTGAACTCTTTAGTATGTACAGTAGTACTAATATCTCTTACTATTGTTCTTCTTGCAGTACTAATAGTGTAATTTGGGTTAGTCGATTTGTGAAAGAAGTTCGACGGAGTGAAGGAAGAAGACGGCAGAGAAGCTACCCTAGTATCTATATTAGGGTGGGAGTGTTGGGTGTGGAATGTAGTTCGCCGGAAAAATGGATCGTGCCTGGGGTTAAACGGATGGCGGGGGTGGGCGAGCATGGCGGTGGCTGGCGATTCAGGGGAGGGCGGGGCGGCGGCGACAGCCGGTTAGGCATGTGGCGGGCTGACGGCTCGATGCCTGAGAGAGAAGATGAACATTGCATCAGTTTTGGAGGTTTAAGAATCCCTTCTGGCCATCCATGTTGCATCCATCAGATTGCAGGATCCACATGGCATTCAAGGTATCGAAGGTAGATTCCGCGTCCGCACCCAGTTTGAGGGCTCGGCGCGACCAGCTTCCGCCGCGACAGCCACCATGCGCGCCTCCTCCGCACGGGCGGAGACAACAATGACACGGTAGCTCCTCCTCGTCGGCGTGCTGGAGCACGCGCTCATCCTCCTATTCGTATGTTGTGTGCATAGACGCGGCTCCACCAGCTGCTCGCGTGCTTTGATGCGCGGTGGCATCACGAGGAGGAACTGCAGACGACGTGAGCGGGCGAGCCTTCGGCTTCATGACACAGGGATGGCGGCGACACATCGGTGATGGGCGAGAAATGGTTGGCCGGAGCAGGTAGGCGCCGGCATGCGCAACGGCGGCAGCATATTGATGAGTGCACGTATGGGAGCTTAGTAGTTTTATATAGGGTTGGTCAAACTTAAAAGAACACTATACTAGTACACATAAACATTAGACTGAGGCAGCACTTATATTAGTTACCACAGCAACGATACGGAATCATGTGCAAGTGAATGCACCGCGGCCGCGCGGTCGATCGAACAGTGCGTCACCGTGTCGCGCTCCAAGGACATCCACCGAACCTTTTTGTGTGTGTGAAAACATTCCCCGAATATTACTCAACTTTTTTTCCTAGAAAAGTTCTTCACGCTACAGTATTTCCATATATTTGAATTTAGCTTCAGTTCGTGTTTATTTGGATTTGGAAGTTTTAGGTGCGCCCTTGTTTTTTTAATACTGATTTTGTGTGTGTGACTGAGAGAGAACGTGTGTATTTGTCCATATGTGTGTTGTGGCGGAAGGGCAATGTGGAGACGATGTGCATGTGATAGAGACATACAGCGGTGTGAATGTGCAAATGATCATGCATGAGTGAGACATAGAGAGATGCCGATACGTTGTGTATACATGAGAGAACGGTCTTCTATTTGTACTTGTGTGTGTGCGAGAGAGAGAGAGATAGGAGCATCCGTAACACAACAACCATCTCTCTCGATTCGTTCGTCCCTCGCACGATCGCATGTAACACATGCATCAACGCACACATTTTCACACCCTCACCCGGCCCTTGCCCACCTCAAGGCCCGCACATCGCTCTCTATCTCGCACGCACAATCTCTTCGTAAAAACGCTATTTAGCATGTAGCTTTCCGTCACATACACACACATTCTCTCCATAGGTTTGATTTCTCTCAATATCCGACACACACATACACACACACGCACACACACACTGCACACACACTGCTCCCTCCCCCGAGCACACAATTCATCCCCATCCAAGGTTATACGGCGACCACTCTCGCTTGTGCTTCTCTGCACCCCAGCATGCACACCACCTCAATCTTCAAGAGGGCATCGAGGAGATCGAAGACGGAGACCACACTGCACTAGAGAATGCAGGGCCATTTGGAAGCAGGATGATGTGACGACGGCTGACTGACTCCTCCCCTCCCCCTCTCTCCCGCACAAAATTACCAATCGCTCTCTATCCCACACAAAATTATCAATCCCTCAACCCACGAGATCCTTCCCCTCTCGTCCATGTTTTTCCAGCTCTCTCATCAAACATGTTGTCTCTTCTCCTGACACGTGTACAAAATCCGGATGCACATGCATCTCACGTGTATTACATGTCTCCATCTTTCTCACAGACCTAACTTCTTCCTCTCTCTCTTTCTCTCTCTATCTCTCTCTCTCGTTAGGTTTGTCTCCTACTCTCTCGCCCACATACATACAATCTTTCCTGCCCCATTTGCTCCATCTTCGCAAGCTCTCTCTACACATTTCATTCACACATTGGGATGTGTTCAAAATGTTGCTTTTATAATGGATGATGTAGAGTTATGGTTGGTTTTGTTGCATCCTACAAAGTAATAACTATGAAATGCATTTAAATTTTCATTTGACTGGGATTATGTGAGTTTGAGCATATTGTGAAGTACCATAGACCTGGTATACATCTTGGAACTCAACAGATTCTAACTATTGAATTGTATAGACCATTACATTCGAAGTCAGTAGCCTAATATATTTATTTCATGATTACAACAAACGATTAATTCACTACAAACTAAGAAAACAAATGTGTACTCCCACCGTTTTTATTTAAGTCCGCGTATTAGCATTGGTCAAAGTCAAGTTTTGTAAACTCTCACAAAGTTTATAACAAAAAATATTAACATATACAATAACAAATAAATACCATTAGATTCATTATTGAATGTACTTTCACATCATACATATTTGTTATGGTAAATGTTTATATTTTTCTATAAACTTGGTCAAACTTTAGGAAGTTTAACTTTGGTGAAACCTAATATGCAGAGTTAATTAAAACAGAAGGAGTACTAGTAGTTACTATTACTACTAACTACTAGTACTACTCGGTAGTTGCTTAGCCCAATCACCCAACACGCCACACGGGGAGTTCAGTGTCACAAAATTTTGAGGACGGCAGGAAAATCTCGCGCGACCCTGATTCGAGCAGTGCAAAGTTACCATCATACCCTTCGGAATAGGCCTACGGATGACGCTTTGTAGGGGGCTGTTTTGGTAACTTCAGGTTCACCCTACCCAGCCAACCCCACCCCGACACCCAGAGTAGTACACCTGAATACTCCCCATTTTCAATCCCCACCGCAAAATAGACTTCTCCACGGCACTGCAGCCTTCGTGCTCCTCCCCTTCTACATCAGCGCACTCGTCCACTGCAGCGCATCTGCCTCATCGACGACGTCGTACGCCGCACTGGAGCCGGTCCACCATCATCGTCGTACATGGAGCCTCTTCCCCGGCACCGTCTTCCACAGTCTCGGATCTGCTTCCCGGAAGCCAACGCCAAGCGCAGAAGCACCACCGTCCTGGACAATGAACTGACTCCCGTTGCCGACCATGATGCACAGAGGCCGTCGCGACCATCGTACTCCTCCTCAATTGGTAATGTGTGTATTGAATCTCTTAGCAGTACATGTGCAGTTCCAATTTTGTTCATACCTACCCTTCAAATTTCCTGGTTGCTATTGTTCCCGTAAAAGTAATTGGTTATAGCCTCCATTGTCCAACAGAATATCACCTTGTAATTGTGCGTCGCTCATGTATCGCGCTGTGCTTGGGTAGGTTCTTCATCTGCAACCAGTAGTGTGGCAAATGATAGAAAGTTTTTTAGAACTAGTAAGATGCCCATGCGTTGCACGGAACATCAAGATGCATTTGTATGAGTAGTTTATCTTGTAGGAGAAAAGGATGAACGAGGGAAGGCCTTATTTGCAAATGTGGAGAGGGGTGTGGGTATCTTCTTGCAAAATTGCCATAGTTTCCTTCCTATCCGTCGGATATAAATCGGACGGCCTATATTGCAGGATGGCAGGCACACCATCATCACCAACTCGGTTTTTTATAAGAATAGAGATAAATATAAATATAAAATAAATAAAAGAGTAGACAAGAGAGTAGAGATAGTAGGGACGTCGGGAAAGGATCGCGCGCGCGCGGGAAAAAGCGGCCGGGCGCGCGCTAGTTTTGGCGCGCAGCGTCCGGCGCGCTTTATAAATCCAAAGCCCTCCCACCACTCTGTGCCTTGCCACTGCTCTCTCCCCGCTCTGTGCCTCGCCACCGCTCTATACCCGCTCTTTCTCACCTCGCCGCTGCCGCGCCACCATGCCGCCGCGTCGCCGAGAAACTTGGGGATACCGCGGCGTCCGCGCGCGCCCCTCTGGCGGCTTCTCTGCTGAGATCCGGTTACACGGGATGCGCTTCGGCCTCGGCACTTTCGACACTGCCCACAAGGCCGCCCGCGCGTATGATGCGGCGGCGTGGCACCTTCAGTGGCCTAATAGAACATTGAACTTACCCAACGTGCCAATGCGGGAGCAGGCGCAGGAGCTCACGCCTCCGCCGCGGCTTATCACCGACGAGGATCGTCGCAACAACCGGAGGCGGGAGCACTGTCTCGGCATCGCTGAGATGGACGAGGAAGCCATGGCGCTGTGGCGCCAATGCTTCCCGCAGGAGATCATCAACAAGCGCGAGTTCTACGCGCAAAGGAGGGTGGAGATGGAGAAGAGGAGGGCGGAGCGAGCCGCCTATCATGAGGATAAGCGTACGCGGAAAGCGGTCGCTCAATTGAACATGAAGCTAGGAGCAGCATCGCCCTGGGACCCCGATGATGATCGGTATCTTGACGCCTACATTGAGACGTCGCAGGAGGACATCGCCTAGGAGGAGTCGGGCGACAAGGAGTTGTTGAACTATCTATTTTTTATCTATCTATGATATATCTATGTTGAGAACTATCTATGTATCTACTCTCTACTCTCTATCCCTAATTCTCTATCTCTACTCTCTACTCTTACAAAAAACAGAGTTGGTGATGATGGTGTGCCTGCCATCCTGCAATATAGGCCGTCCGATTTATATCTGACAAATAGGAAAGAAACTATGGCAATTTTGCAAAAAGATACCCACACCTCTCTCCACATTTGCAAATAAGGCCTTCCCTCATTTATCCTTTTATCTCACAAGATAAACTACTCATACAAACACATCTTGATGTTACATGCAACGCACGGGCATCTTGCTTGTATCTATCTATGCCTGTATCGACTCGGAGTCGAATGTGTATCGAGTCAGAGTAGAAAGGAGAAAAAAATATAGCGCGTCTGCTGGAGCGGCGCACGCACGCAATTTTTTGCAGTGGCCGCTGGAGCCAGCACTCCGGGCCCGCAAAAACTGGCTAGTCCGGCGCTGTAAATGCTTTTTTAGTGCGCCACGTGTTGCGCTTCTGTTGGAGATGCTCTAACATGGTAGATGAGTGCTTTAATCTGGGCCACAAGATGCGTGAGTATTAGTATATTTTTCTTGCCATGTTGAGATTTTAAAACCACGAGTGTGAACATGCAGATGAGCAATGAAAACCAAACACAGGATATTGGGGACATCTTCAAGGAGCGTGGCAAGTTAAAGAGGAGTTGCACCGAACCTGTAAAATGAGCTTTGATAAGTAACACCCTTTCAATTACTTTCGTTTAGCCTCATGTTCTTCGATGTGTATATGTTGTAGTTTCTGTTTCTCTTAGCCTCGTGTTCTTCGATGTGTAATAAGAAGAGTCTTAATCATCCTAATGCTTTCGTTTTTAGCTTGATGTAGGAAGTGGGTGTTCTCACCTTGGAGTCTGTTTTTATTAAAAAAATCCTTTTGAATTCACTTCTCCGAGTCCTGTTTATCTGGCTTCTACTAAATGGATTTGGGTTGCTCTGAGTATTTATCTAAAAAAGAAGTAACTTCATGTCAGGATGCAGTTCCTGCGAGGAGGGAAGTATGGTCAACCTCGAGATCATGTTTCGGAAATGAGGCTAGATTACACACAAGGTGCCCGTTCCCTAATGATGCTGGATTAGACACAAGGTGCAAATTCCCAGATGATGCTGGATTACACACAAGCCAGGTGGATTCATCAATTGTTCGTGTCCTCGTTGCTCTAGTAAAGGCTAAAAGAAAGTGTGCAACAGCCCTTGAGAATGTAGCTGCGTTCCTGAAGAAGCAAAAAGAGCAATCAGATGCTCTCTTCACCCAAGCCAAAGAAGAGATGGAAGAAGCCAGAAAGAAGCTAGAAGAGGCAGAGCAGGCTAGGCGTCTCCTACTATCTAAAACTGTTGTCAATACAAATTTTCCTTCATAATAGCTAGGTTCAAATGTTTATCCAGTCAGCATGCCTGTTGTGATGTCCGTGCATCTACTGATGTGGCACAAAATAAACTTTTTTCGGGTCATGTAATAACAACAATTACTTTCCAAACAATAACAAACAAAGCATTGACATGGTATAGTTCACGCGCAAGCCCAACATTCCAAGTTCTACTTCCACATCAAACTCATGTTCACAGATATCTGCACATTCATATAAAATGTCCACAACCATGATTCGCTTCAAAGCCAAAAAAAATGTGAGGAGAGCTCTAAATTTAGAAAAACCTCTAGCTCCTACTACCAGTGCGAGCACAACAAGTCAAGACCATGCATGATTAATTATATTTTGGTCATTTTTTGACTAATCGCGAATAACTTCTGGAAGCAAGAATAATATCTAATGCCGACCGTGGCTGGGGTCCATGATGTTTTGAGCCAAACTGGGCAACACACCGGGTGTCTATGCCGGCGACGCGGTGGTCGTAGCATTCATGGGTTCAGACAGCGGCAGCTCCCGTGGTCTACTATTCCTCAGTGTCAGCGGTGGCCGCAAATGTGTTGGCCACCTCCGTCAGCATGCCGCGGTTACACCAACGTTTGCGTCGGATGGCGCGGCCAACCACGGTGCACTGGACACTGTGGTCCCCCGTGTGCCAGCGTGCAGCAACTGGCCACTCCTCTGCGAGCAGGCTTGGAGCGTCGAGTTGATGCACCAGGGGCCAGCTTGGAGCGGCGGCTTGCTCCTCCGCTTGCCCGCCTGCAGCCTCGCCCATGGTACTAATAGCCTGGGGCAGGGAGGGAGGTGGGGCAGCGAGTTTCCTGGCTTGTCGGGGCACCCAGCCGGCTTTTATGCCGGAGAACTCGTCTTCCTGCTCACCGGATGCTATGGAGAGCGTGGAGAAATTGGTGCAAGGAGGATATGGGGAGCAGCGGTGTGGTGCGGTTCTTGCCGGGCGTCTGGACTCGTTTAAATAGCGAGCGGACGAGAGGAGCGAGTCGATGTTGTGTTCTAAAATGCCGGCCGGCTCGTGGAAGGACGTGTTGCTGGCACACGCGCGGATTCAATGGAGGCAGGCGGGGCAGTCTGAAGCCGGTTGCATGCGGCGAGGAGGCGTGTTCAGCCTGGCCAGCAGCGAGTGGGGCCCTCTTGGCCGGCGCGCCGGTTCAATGCCTGCGCTATGAGAGGTCGCGTCCGTGTCAGAGCAATCACTCCCTAAAGTCCTTTTTTGTTTGGGTATAACAAAATCTCGTTTTCCATTCACATTTTACAAGTAAAATTCATGGACAAACTTTGACCCAAAATACGATGGGGACTAGTAAACCAGGACGGAGGTAGTAGTTATGAATTCCATTTTTGCTCCATACCAATCGTTCTAAAAACTACTTACTCCCTCCGTCTAGGTGTATAAGTCACTTTACGAAAACCAAATAATCCCAAAACACTTAGGTGCGGTGCATTAACTCCCACCTCGTTTCTTGTTTCTTGACATATCAACCAATAAGAGATGTGGGCGTGCATGTTTTCAATGACTCGAGACTACCAAATACGACATGCAGTGGTTAGTTCATTGCATGCAATGCTATTAATTAGCAAATAAACATTAAGTTCTCTTGTTTTTCCCTCCTTCTTGGTCACGGTGCACAACCAAAGATGACTTATTCACCTGGACGGAGGGAGTAGTACTTATAACGCGCCATTGAAAATCGGAACTCTTACCCCGCTAAAAAATGATATTTTAAACATGGCTACTCGATCAGTGGCGACTGGCGAGCCACCGCCTCCAGTTCGTTCACCTCTGGTCCCGGCCATCAACTCCTACGGATCAAATTATCACGCGAGCTGACTATTCCTACAAAGGTGTGCTCCACCACGTACCCGGTACCCGCGCATGCAGCAATCGTGCACCTAGGGTTTTAGGGTTTATTTGTTTACAATGCCTTTACATAACTTTCATGTGTAAGAGACAACGAGAGACCGACTGCGTGCGTGCGCCTCTTCTCTTCGTATATGTACTCCACCATTTGTCTGGTGTCCAAAAAATTATACAGTAGTAATAACTAGCAATGTGCCAATGTGTTGCCACACGATCAAGGTAGATTAATACATATTCACCGATTTGATAGAAAAAAGAGTCTAGTTTCGAAATACGCATATCACTAAAAATATGTTATGTTTCACTCAAAATATATCCCTTTGGCAGTTTTGATGAGATAAGGGAGGAATGTGGTTGGTTTCAAGATTCGAGAAGTGGTATATCTCTAATTTCTATCTAGTCTTATAAAAAATAGAGTTGGTGATGATGGCGCGCCTGCCATCCTGCAAAATAGGCCGTCCAATTTATATCTGGCGGATAGGAAGGAAACTATGGCAATTTTGCAAAAAGATACCCACACCCCTCTCCACATTTGCAAATAAGGCCTTCCCTCGTTTATCCTTTTCTCCTACAAGATAAAATACTCATACAAATGCATCTTGATGTTCCGTGCAACGCATGGGCATCTTGCTAGTTGTTGCAAAAAGCCCATGTGTGTGTGTGATGTGTGTGTGAGAGAGAGGGAGAGAGGAGGAGGACGGAGTGTGTGTGTGACAAAGACATAAAGAGTGTGTGTGCAAGAGGTATCAGCTTAAAATGAGGCGATAGTGTGTGTGTGTGTGCACGATCGAGAGGGCGTGTCTCAAGAAGGTATGAAAAATCTACATAGATACAAGGAGCGTGAGAGAGACATGTACGCGATAGTGGAAGCATGAGTGTGCGGGTGTATAAACCTATCTGGAGGCTAGTCGATCAATGTTTGTGAGAGAAATATGAGTCGGGGGTGCTAAAGCAAGAGTTTTGTGTGTGTGAGAGAGAGAGACGGTAGTCGGGAAGGGGAGTGGAAGCAGGAGTTGTGTGTGTGTGTGTGTGAGAGAGAGAGAGAGAGAGAGAAAGAGGGGGGAGTTTGTTTGATCGGTAAACAAATGAATAATGTCAGTTTTATAACTGGGATGGAAATGGAAAGGAGACCACAACAAATGTTGTGTCTGCGGGAGAGAGTAATTTTAGTGGTATGAGTCATATCTAGAGAGATATAGGGTGTGTGAGAGAACCTATAGAGAGGAAGACAAAGTGAAAGACGAGTGAGAGTGTGTGTGGCGGTGAAAAAGAAAGCTTAGGTACCTAGTGATTCCAGAGAACGGTAGAGACATGAGAGATAATGAAAACCATGTAATGTATAATGATAGGGAGAGTGTGACACTTCTCAAGGGAGGCGTCGAGAGACCATGTTTGCGAAAATAGGAGAAACAAGAAGTGAGCATGCGGGTGAGCTGGAGAAAAGAGAGTGATAGCTACATGAAGGAGCATGCGAGAGAGATGGGCATGAAAGGAGATTCAAATACTTAGTTGCATGTATAGAAAATGTCAACATAAAAGGGATTCAAATATTTGAATTTGAGATGATGATACATGTAATTCATACTCGAACCAAAATCGATCTATCAAACATGTATACTCATATGAATTCACGTGCATCTATATGTTATTTAATATGTAGATATTACTGATACATACATTTTAGTAGAACATAATTTGGTTTAAAAAATTTGAATTCAACCTTATGATTTTGAGATCATTGTATTTGTAAATCATATTATATATATAAAGGAACATAATTCTTTGTTGTGCTTTTGAAAGTATATATAAAAAATGATGTATCTAGGATTTTATTCCAATCGAAAATGGATCCTGCCTCAACACAAATAAAAAACAAACTGGATTCGAATTGAGTTGGCATGGTAAACGTATACTCTTGCTCTGCAAAAATTTGAACGAAGCGGGGAAAGTCGCAGTAACCGCCCAAAACCAAAATCTATGAGATGGAAATTACTGCGTATCCCTGACACACAAAGCCTATCGGCTCGATTTCTATAGGTTTCGACAGGGGTAGGTTTGTAATTTCACTCAAACATGACGTAACCGCCTCTCACCCAGATTCATACATGGTGGGCGCCAAAACATAGTGTCTCCTCGGCCGAAATCGACTCCCTGCCCGATTCATACATGGTGGGCACCAAAACAAACTCTCATCGACCAAAATCTCCGTCGGCCAATATTTGGTGTATGCGAGATTACCGTCCTATCCCCAACCGACTAATATTGCTGTGATGTAGGAAATTTTAAATGGGGCTAAGTTTGTAAATTTCCTTGCATTTGAGACAAGCGCGCCCTGAAGACATGGTTCCCCCCCTTCCTCTCTCCCTCCATTTCCCCATTCGTACTCCGTGGGCGCCAAACACCCTCTCCACCCTAGCCTCCTCCGTCTGCCACCCCATCCACCGCCGTCCTCCTCTACCATGCCGAAGCTGATACCCAGATGTCGTCGTCCATTACAAGAGATCGACCTCTCTCATCCATGGCTTCGGACCGGGATCCTTGCATCCTGTCCTCTCGCTTCGTCCCCGCCGTCATCCACCTTGCCGACGCTGCTCCTACGACCGTCTCGTCCATCGCGCTGGGATATTTCCCCTGCCGCCACCGTCTACCCTCCTAGATCTGCTTCCACGCCGCCGACAGCCATCGCTACCGCAGCATCGTCAAATTCTCAGCAGATGCATACACGGCGCCACACTAGAGGCGGTACTCTTTCGTATCTGCTCAACTTATTTATCACAGCAAGAAAATAGATCACCACTGCTTTACTCTGATTTCTTGTCCATCAATTACTTGTTAGTTGAAAGCAAACATTGGTTGCAAAGTTGCCTTTGTCCGGTTTGCACCTTCAGATCCGCCATGCACTACAAAAAAAATTACACTTCCGTGATGATACGTGTTTGTCACAGTAGGTTGCGTTTTTTGTCATGCATGTACATCCATGACAAATTTATGACAGAATCAAGATAGTCATACCTGTGCTGTCATAGAAGTGTTCCATGACATTACCAAAATTATCATCACGGAAGTGTCCACTTCCATGACGATAAATCGCACGTCACAGAAGTGCTTTCGTCAAGGGTGAACGACACGTGGCATCCACCGTAACGGAACGCCGTTAAGCTATCGGGTCGGGTTTTGGATCCGATAACCCGTTAACAGCCCCGACCAATGGGGATTTTCCACGTGTAAAATCATCATTGGCTGGAGGAAACACGTGTCGGCTCATCGTTGGGACAGATGTCATCCACTCATTGGACAGAAGGCGCCTATGATACGTCGACATGTGGCACAGCCCAACAGAGGCCCATTCCTGTGAAAAGGCCGGCCCGTTTGACTTGGTCAAAAGGTGGCGGGCCGGCCCATGGAAAGCCTGTTAACAGCCTGTTCGCATATAGCCCATTTACAGCCAGCTAACCCAAGGCCCGTTACGCCCTATCCGAATTAGGCCCAGTAGCGTCATCTGGGCCATCCAATATGATTCCAGCCCGTTTTCACTTCTGGCCCATGTATGGCCCATGACGTCTTTCAGCCCATATGAGGCCCTATGTAACTCTTGGCCTATTAACGGCCCGTGGTGAAACTGGCCCGTAATGAACAGTGTATCACTTTACACCCATTAACGGCCCGTGGTGAAACTGGCCCGTAATGAACAGTGTATCACTTTATACCCATTAACGGCCCGTTATTCCGTTGGGCCGTTTCCAGCCCATGTTATCTTTCGGCCTTCTCAGAGCCCATTTATTCTTGGGCTCATTTCCAGCATTCGTTTACTTACGGCCCGTTACTGTCATTTTCTGCTTGTGGGCCAAATTCAGCCCGTGGTTACAGTCGGCCCGTTTGTGGTCCGTTAATACGTTGGGCCGTTTTCATAGCGTCATCAAATACGGCCTATTAACGATGGCCCGTTATGGTCGGCCCATGAACGGACGATTCCAACTCTAGCCCGTTTACGGCCATAATGCGGTCTGTTTGGCCCATGTTTGGCCAATCGATCATACGGCCCGTATAAGGCCCATTGATGATACGGCCCGCAGAAGGCCCATTGTTTCTACGGCCCGTAGAAGGCCCATTGTTTCTACGGCCCGTAGAAGGCCCACTGTTTCTACGGCCAGTAGGAGGCCCAGTGTCACTACAGTAAATATTAGCCCATGGTTATTGTGGCCTAGTTTTAAAAAATAGGTTATTGCAGCCACTAGCTAACCGCGGAAAAAGAACTGCAATTACTACAAGCAAACAAATAAACAAGACAACAAGGAAATAAATAAGCAAGCAACTAACGCTAGGCTATCACGGCTATTACACATATTACATCCACTGGGCATCAAAGTTCGCCACCAGTGCAAATATAGGGAACAAAGCAGCATATCATATACACTGGTTGTCAAAGTTGGCGACCAGCGCAAATAAACGCCGCAGCAAAACAAATCCAGAACTGAAACCACTTCAGAAGATCTCAAGAAACAATATCCTGGGTACCCATAATGCTGGCAAGATGCTTAGCAAGCTTATTAACTTTCTCTTGTTTGGCGCTTAAATCCTCCAGCGCTTGCTGTTGCACCAGAAAATATGCATCTGAATTCTGCAGGGACTTCCTCAGTCCTTCAGCTTCCTGTCGCAGCACATCTGATCGATGTCTTTCAACTTGAAGTTGAGACTCAAGAAGACGAACTGATTCAGGCAGCGAGTTCGAAGAGCTTGTGCCAGCAGTAGTGGCCAGTAACTCGAACACTACATCAAGACAGGACTTTTGGGTTCCCTCACTGTCGTCAAGATAGTTTTTATCAGCTTTCTTGGAGACCAACAGGGATGTCTCACTATCTTGAACCTTATCTGCATTACTTCCTTTACCATTGGATAACGCGGTACTGTTCTCCAATATTTTGTCCGCATTCTAAAAGAGAAACAAGCAGACACATCACATGTTTACCATGTTGTATATGAAACTCATTTTGGTAAATGAGTTCAGTAGTAAAGTGGACAGGATAACAGCATGAAACAAACATATATCTATGTACCATGGTCACTTTATGGTCTATATCATTCTAGTTTTTGTTGCCAAATCAAGATAGAGACACAGTTCAAATAATATTTGTTCAAGACAAAGCAGAATAGACAGAATATAAGTGTGGGTAACTATAGAGCAATAACAACACTTGTAATGTGCATGACATGAGAACATAACTGTTTATTCAATTGAAACTGAAATCAACATAGAGCAGGTTACAACAGCAAACCAGTTAAAGAAACAGGTTTAAAACATACCTGTTGCGCCATTGGAGTTTCAATTCCATCCTTCAAATTTGAAAATAGTTGGTATGAGTAAATACAGTAATGCAAGAGCAAAGGAGTATGAACCATAGCTACAGAACCTGACCTGAGAACAAATCTTCTTCTCCTTTAAGCGTTGAGTTGGGATTCGGAGTGGTGGTCCTCGTGCTTTGGGCACTGCAGTTCCCTTACTAACTGCTCGTGTTTGGGTGCTCTGTGGTGGAGACGGTGCTGTGTCAACTGGAACTGGGTTACTATCTGCCGGGGTTGGGGTTAGAAGGGGTGTAGCTGGTTCTCTGTCCAACTGGGTAGGGGTACAATCTGCGAGAGTCTGGGTTATGTGTGGTGGATCTGGTCCTTGGGCAAGTACAACCGTGGTTCTATCTGCATCAACTGGTAGCACTATCTTTTCTGAAGACCGTGTTGTTACTCCCTTAGATACTGCCATCACGCTCTCCAATTCAAATGGCTGATAAACAAGAAAAGTAATTGAAAGTATAGACATTGTATGATAGACAGGTGCAATGGATAGTGGGGAATAAAAGAGGGCATGAAATAATTCATATTTATGTTGTCTAACCAAACAGGATAGCATGACACAATTTCACATATATGATGGCTAACTAAACAGGATAGCATGACACAATTTCACATTATGATGGCTAACTAAAAAAGATGGAAAGACATAGTTCAAAATATGAGACTATGTAAACAGGATGACATGACATAACTATATAATGTGTTTATTAAATAGGTTGGCATGCCATAATTCACATACATTCACGGATAGAATGCCATAATTCAAAATATGATGACTGTAAACACTAAACAGGATGAGATGATATAACTATATGATGTCTTTATTAAATGGGTTGCCATGCCATAATTCAGATAGATGATGTGTATGTACTATGTAAACATGATGGCATGATATAATTCAAATATATGATTTATATAGTAAGCAAGTAAGCAGATGGCAATCCATATATGATGTAAAAACTAAGCAATGCAAGACAACATGCATGACATGGGTAATATAACCCTGCCAAGTTTGAGCATAGACCTCAGGGGGGAAATAGGACTGGTCATCAGTCTCTGAATCCTCCTCTGAGGAGCTCTCTGTAACCAGCAAGATGTCTGCTTCAGCAGGTAGCATTGTCTGCTCTGAATACCTTGTTTTCACTCCAGATACTTCCATCACCGC